>NC_052104.1:9126127-9178808 GCF_012273895.1 Zerene cesonia | reverse complement strand
TAATAAATGTTATTTGCAGTTAACAATTTTCTTTTTTCTTTATTACAATATTTATGGCAAGACTAGGTATATACAATAACATAATAAATTCACGAAGCTAGGATCACAACACTGATATGCTACCAAAACCTATTCCAAGCAGTTCAACGTACAAAACTATTAAAAGAAGACAAAATTATGAGCTTATGCTTAGCTAAATTAAATATAGAAGAAGAAAAAAGAAGAAAAAGACTGTTTGTTATTAACAAGCGGCCTACTTTTTTCAATCAATATTGTTATTTCTCATAATAAAATATTATGTATTAATTACAAATTAATATAACCTTATGAAAAGGTAAAGACAAAGGTAACAGAAATTATATTAGTGTGTCTATTTTTTAACAACAAAAAATAATAATCCTATTCTACTAATCCTTCTTCCTACTAATATTATAAATGCGAAAGTTTGTAAGGATGTGTGTGTGTTTGTTGCTCTTTCACGCAAAAACTACTGAACCGATTGCAATGAAATTTGGTACATAGACAGCTGGAATAACATATAGGCAACTTTTTATTCCGAAATTCCTACGAGATACAGACTTACGCGGGTGAAACCGCGAGGCGCAGCTAGTGAAATATAATAATAAAATACGCATTAATAAGGTACAACCGCGCTATAATAATGAAGATAATTTGACTTTTACCCTCTCGCCCGTGTGAATCATACTAATTATTGGAACAAAAGTTCTAAAATGTCTTCAACTGATTATAAATTCAACTCTAACCCTAAGTTTGTTTTTTGTTTGTTGTTTTATGAATCGATTCAGTAGTTTCGGCATCATTCGCTGTCATGCACACATACATACAGAAAACCAGTTATATCAACCCTAAAACTCTAGAATTTTCCAAAGGATTTTGTATCATGTTTTAAGAAAAATAAAAGATAAATAAATCTATTCTAATATTATAAAACTGAAGAGTTTGCTTGTTTGTTTGAACGCACTAATCTCAAAACCTACTGGTCCGATTTGAAAATTTCTTTCAGTATTAGATAGCCCATTTATTGAGGAAGGCTATAGGCTATATATGTACCACTGGCGAAGCCGGGGCGGACCGCTAGTAAAGAATCAAATCTGTATTTCCTTATGAAGATATATCTATTGAGTCTTGAGTCTGGAATGGCTCAAGTTAAAATTTAAGAATGAAATATATATCCTGTTTCTTAATTCACTATACGATAAATACAGGAACTCAAAGTTATTTTTAATTAATAAAGCCGCGTTCCATTTGTTAGCGTAGTTCCTGTTGTGTGTCTATCAAGTGTCGTAATGGTGTTTAGTAGTTAGGTTCAATTATTCACCGATCCCAATAGAGTCAAAGTTTCACGACTAGTGTGCTTAAATAAATAAAATGTAACTTTATATTTAAAAGGATCATAACAACCTACACCTAGTAAAAAGTTTAGAGGTAGCAAATATTAAACAAATACAGTCGAATTGATTACCTCCTCTTTTTTGAAGCCGGTTGAAAATGAAATATGAAATGTGACGATATAGATTTAAGTGAAGATGAAGCTTAGAAACTTATTAATTTTGAGTTCACCTTTATAAATAAAACTATCTGCAACCCGCGGTTTCACCCGCGTAAGTCCATATTCGCTAGGAATATCGGGATAAAAGTTGCCTATATGCTATTCCGGTTGTCCAGTAGTTAAGTAGTTTTTGCGTGAAAGAGCAACAAACACACACACATCCTTACAAACTTTCCCATTTATAATATTAAGTAGGATTGTTTTACAATAGCCTTACATTTCGTTCATGATTATAAAACCTTAAGTTTTACGATCGGTATAATCCTATGTAGAGAATGGATTGATATTGTGTAAGCATTCATAGCAAGATTCACATTTCCCACATCGCGTTACAATGAGCTAGATTATGTAAGAAATGTAAAATGCATAAAAGCGTTTCGTTCACATAAAGAGCGATTGAATTTCAGCGGCTGAATATGTGTTACGTAAGTAGTTATATATTTATGTAAATTGTATGCTTGCTTCTGTTTTTTTTAATGCGGTTACATTTGTAGTTGCTCGTTTATAGATCAGAATGACAGTTTATTTAAATAATATACAAAGTATATCCATTTCTTAGAGGGTTTTCCTTTTTTATATAACCTTAATAAATGATAATCTCTATAAATCTGAATCTTAATAGATATTATATCATTAGTATCATGATTTCTATTGATTATAGTCAAAATATTTATACTACCTTATTTTTTTTAGGTCACCTCATCGAAATGGACTCTAATAATTCTAGTCACAATCATAAGAAAGGTCAACGTACAATTTGCGTATCCAGTCTACATGCCTCCGCCACCTCCGCCCATGATCGCTATGCCACCACCAATGCCCATACAAGTTATCGCTATCGAAATGTCTGAACAGACAACCTCGACGACCACCACAACGACCACAGAAAAGAGTGTAGCAATAGCCATTCCTGTTCCGGTGCCTATGCCCGTGCAAGTTGCTGTGCCGGCATATGCCCCCTCATATTGTGTAGCGACTCCCAGACCAAAAAACTGTCCGCCATGCCCTCCCTGTCTGTGCATGCCGCAATGCACACCAGCGTTCTTCTCCTATTGTTCACCATGTCACTTAAAATGCCGTTGCCGTAATCCGGGAGATACACCGATTCCTTTACCACCCGTCCCACCTATGCCCGTGCCAGCTCCTGCCTACCCAATGCCAATCCCCGTAGCCCCAGGACCACCACCCGTGGTAGTCGTTCCTATGCCACCTCAAATACAATCCAGACCGAGGCGATGGAAGCCGAAACCCAAGTATTCAAGTTCAGAAGAATCTAGTGATGAAACGAGCAGTGACTGCGATTACTTACGACGAGGAAAGAAATTTAAACGCCGTAAATTAAGAATAATCAGACGAAAAGCTAGTTCAGAGAGTGACAATGAACTGGTGAAGCCAGTACTGACGTATGTATCAAATGATGGTGAAATTAAATATGAGAAAAAGATTAGTAACGATGAAGCTGATCAATTGTTAGGTGGACGTGACGACGGGAGGAGATATAAAACAGTCAGAGTCATGACGAGAGAGGACGACTCAAACAAGCAGCAAGTTGTGGTGATGTCCAATGACGAAGGCACTAAAGCGCGCCGGTACAAGCAAGTGCTGCTACGGAATGGACCAAGTCATGTGTTGAGTGGCGGGAAGAAAGAATTGATATTTAAACCGTCTGGTAATAAGAAGATAAGCAATTTGTCAGTATCATTTCAAATAGCATAGATATAATAATAATAGACGTTTGTATTTTTGTAAATAAATGCTTATGAATTAAAATTGAAACCAAATAAAAGTAACAAAATACCAGTATTTTAAAAAAACGATGAATGAATGCAAAAATCTTTAAATTCCATACAACAATCATTCAAGAGAGTTTAATTTCAGACAATAATTAAAGATACTCTAATCTTCTCATACATGGACGCTTAAATAGTAACAACACAAACAAGTTATTGTGTGTAGCGATTGTCAACGTATGAGATACACAGTGAAATACAAGCCTTATGCACATTGTGATTGATTTGAATATCCTACTATACAATTATTTAAAAATATCAATATAATATACTTTAATCTTTTTATTTCCTCAACTCAACCCTATATTTCATACACGATTTCGACTTTACAGTTTATGAAACAGTTAAATAACTACATTTTATTACAATTGTTATTTTGCATGATGCAAGAAATTCGAAATTTAGTATAATGCTAAATTAAATGCAATGAAAACCTATTATAACATTGCACTCAAGTAAAGGAATGCGCTGGAGTGAGCGATTGAGGTTCCCGGGCGACCCAGCGACATATCGTTCCTACTATATATTACATTATATTATAACTACCTGCACGCCCCGGCAGCGCCCGGGCAGTCATTTATCGTAAAATTACTCCTACTTTGCAAATGATTTAAAACAAAGTAGTTTAAGAGTCCATCACGGACAAACAACACGTAATTTATATATATTAAGTTAAAGAAAGTTTAAAAAACGTGGTCTCACTCTCTCTTATACGATCCTAATCAGGATAATTAGAAAAACTCATGAATTTATTTGTCACCGTTCCTTGATGAGGGTCCGTGTAAAGTAGGTTAAAATCGATTGAAAGGAGTTGGTTACATACAAGCATACACAGGGAGCGTATTCAAGTGTTTTTATCAAAATATTTTTCTTGTTACCGCATAACTTTAATTAGCATCGCAATTGACATATCATTCTAAGTAGACCAAGATATAAAAACTTTGAATTTAAGTTTTAATATTTATGAAGTCACTAAATATTAAACTTCTGAGATTTAGAAGGTAGCTAAAGTACGTAAGCCACGTATGACTGTCCTATCATAAATGATTTATAAACCTTTGTAATATATATTGATAATGATATTTACAATAAGAACTATTAATAAAAACTTTAAAAAGTTAATTCTCATTATTTACATGAACATATATTGAGAAAACATTTTGCGTTGTACAATAATAAAATGAGATACGGAGACTAACAAAAAAAAGTCAATCATTGTAAACATGTACTTTAAAATTTATCAAAATAATTGAATAAATAATGACGATATATATTGAAGGATATATCATGTAAATTCTTGGAAACGTAAAGTCAAATCTACGTAACAACTATTTGCGCTTGAACATAATCAGCATTAAAATTAACAATGAACAATGAAATTATGCGACTTGTTACCTTTCAGGCTGTTTAGCCCATTAGACTCTGTACAGTTTCTTAAAAATGTGGTCTAGTTTACTCATTATAGCCTCACTTTATTATATTAATTCTCTACCAGTAGAAAATAAATCAGGCATGAAATCAGTAATGGAATTTATGAAATCTTATGAAGACTTGATCAAGGCACCCACAATCATAATGGCAGGCTTAAACTCAACAATTGGGCCGTGTTGTTTCGGACAGATATGTACGAATCCATGTACATATCCGATGTTGCCGAATTATCAACAATTACCCATAATATTGCCAGCGAGGACGGTGTACGAGCCGGTGGAGCACAACCATCCGCCGCTAAGAGACATCAAGGATTTGATTAAAGCCGATAAAACACGGCAAAATTATGCAAGTTACGAATTTAGTGATTCAAGTTCGGATACTGATATGAATACGGATACCGATTATGCTTATTACGAAAGTTTCTTGGGCAAGGTATCCTAAGCTTTGCTAATTTTATAGGATTTTTATATGATTTCTTTTGAATTTGACAAGTTCACTATTTACATATTAAATAAAACAAACTATTTCTGCTATTACAATGTAATTTTATTCATTTCATTTCATTTTAATCCTAACTTTTATAAATCATTTAAACCAATAGCTAATAAATCATAAACCCTCTAATTTAAATGCCAATCTTAAAATTTACGATACTAAACATTTTTTGATGAGTAATTTTAATTTTTACCAACCAATTTCACTTATATTTTAACTTATTATTTATGACTATAATGTGACTAAATAATATACCTACTAGGTACTATTTATAATATACGGACTTACCCACTATATTTAATTGTAAAACAATGCAAAAAAAAATCAACAAAAAATGACTGTATAAGAAACGTCCATTTCTTTAATCTTAAAACCCATTATTACAAGAATTAACGAATTACTAATTATTCCTCAAAGAAGACATCAAACCAAACAATACATATTTACAATTGACAACATTTAAAAATTTCAAGCTACTTGATCAAAACAAAAAGGTTTTTCATTTTATGACCTTATAAAAATAAAATCTGGTAATTAAGATTACTTAAAATTTGACAAGTTAAAATGCAATTATCAAATTCTCATTCATGCTTCATACAATATTCAATATAAACACAGTCAAGGAAACTTCTCCTAAATGCATTCTGCACCTCCATCCAAATCTCTGCTACCTAGACGCTAAACCTGCAAGTTTTTCACTAGATTTGTTCAAATTTATATATTTCTGGGTGTCTACCAACGGTCTCACTTGTTTACCATTACTTTTTATATCTTTTTGTTCCAATAGTGACGAGTGATACAGTCTAGCTGAAAGGATGACTAGTACTACACCCGTGGTGATTAAGATTATTTCTATGGTATGTATAATGTATGGGGCGAGCACGTAGACGATCCAGAAGTTGGTCTTGGTCTCCTGTGGCAGCTCGGGCTGTACCTGAAATATTGCAGTAATATGTATTTTATACAGTTATTAGACTATTTTTTAATTGGTTGGTGTAGAAATTATTATTATTAGGCAATCATTTGCTGTCTGGATACACGCCGCACCTTGTCGTGGTTCTGTACTCGAAGGGCAAAACACGCCCTTATACTAAAACTTCGCTGTCCGTATGTCTATTTATCTTTCTGTCTGATCATCTACATTTTTATATTTTCCGAAATAATTAATGGCGCTTCGTGATGCCCCTTTTCGTATTTACCCGGGGCCAAGCCCCCAGCGCTATCCCCGCGCTACGGTGTGGGCTCAGTGGATTAGATCAATGAATTCAGTTCCATTCCGTTAACAATAAAAATATCGAGAATAATGTGTGTAATAATGTGATAAATGTCACGGAAGAAAATTACATCCTCAGAATAGAAGTGAATACCTATGTGACAAATGTATCTGGCAGGAATTACTTTAGGGAAATAGCCACACTATGGAAGATGTAAAACCTATCCCTGTCATATCGGATTTTTATTTTATTTTTTTAATTTCTCCTCATATAATAATAAAACAATAGTGTTACGTTAATGATAACTTAACTATGGTCTTAAATAAAATTAACTCACAATTTTAAAGTAATTCACTGGTATGATCATCCTGGAGAAAGGTTTAGCGATTGGGTTGAAGCTCAGATCGTCTAAAACCAAGCTGAGTTGAAGTGTGAACCGTGTGTCCAGAACGGCACCAAGTTTCTATAGGAAAAAAAACTTTTAGTCTTCAAGTCAAATACATTTGTTCCATTGCTATAAAATAACTTTCGCATAAACCAGACATGGACTTTGGCCTTCAGCCTTCAGCCTTCAGCATTTAAAATATAATAATTTGAAGAAACTGAAAACATGCCATGATCCTCCAAAAATCCCTAAATTGATAGATACGAATTTAATTATGTTCACAAAATACTCTATGGATTTCTCTTATATGAAATTGCTGGTAAATGAGCCTCAAAATTCATCAATAATAATTTAGTAAATATACATTTATCATAAAATAAAAAAAACTAATTTGCTTTTAATGTAAGCTTAAAATTTATTGGCATAGTCTAGTGCAGAAGGCGTCTATCTAGCAATCAAATGTATTGCTATACAATAAAACATGTTTTAGTATTTTCCGTAAATTTTAACACAAAGCAACTCACAGGATCTATCAAAAACTCGTTGCCGTGTTTTGCTTCATCTGGAGCTATACCTTCGATACGCTCATATATTTTAGGATCTCCGTGTAAAAAATGAGCGTTAGATAACGCTACGCTAAGGCCTAAAATGAAAGAAAGAATGTTTATTTAACACCACCACATAATGTTAAATTAAAATTAAAAAGGTGAACTTATGACTAATTGGTGTGGTGGTAAAAAGGGTAACTACTCAGCCTGTGCTACGCGTAAATGATAGTATTAGAAACTTTAAATAATTAATTCAATTTCTTCTAGTCATTGAAGATGACATCCCATAACAATTATACATCTCGAAAATGGCTTATGGCTAGAAAATCTAAATTAAATTAATTCTAACAGTATAAGACATTAAGATTACATGTAATTTTTTAACAATCTTTTTTTATCTTACCAAAGAAACATGGTGACAAATCCGTTATCCCAGCACAATTCAGGTTGGTGCATAAACAATCGTTTTCTGTATTATTAGAGAAAACATCCTTGTTAAATGTGTATTTATATACTTCAGGACCAAAGTCCATCGTCTTGGTGCCTTGGTATTTGAGATTTAAGATGCGACAAAACACATTTCTGAAGACGCGCAGTGGCCTCTCTTTCGTCAGGTCTGAGGGGTAGGCGATACCTTCATACGTATCTTCGAGCGTGTTACAATGACTTCTGTAAGTCATATAATGAATTTTTATATAGAGTGGTAGTGAGTAGTTAAATCAATCTGAGTTTATATGAGGAAGCCGATCAGTAAACGGCCAGTTGATCGACCTCGCCACAGTTGGGTATACGAAGTCTAAGAACATTCTTCAAGTTGAAGACCACAACACCAGGGCACTAAGTCGCGAAACCTGGAAACCTTTGGTATCCGGGACGAATTCATATTGAGAAGTAAATATGTAGAAGCTAAATTAGGCCAAGTAAAAGCTTCTTAAGGTTAGAATATAAATAAAAAACAGATAATCGGATATGTACAAAATTCAATATTTAGCAAATACTTCCCAAAACTAGCGGAGTTTATATAAAACAAACATTTATTCAACATACTTTTTATTGCTGTATCCAAGAGCATCGATCCCCTTCCCTCCATTATATGACTTGATCAGAAATTTGTCCTCATTCGTCGCACCTAGCTCTAACATCATATCTCCAGAGTTATAGAGCTGGATAAAAAAAAACATTTATGTAATAATACACAACAAAAATATGACGAAATATATATCTTCATAAAAACGAGTGTATTTTTGTTATTTAAACCGCAAGTAAAATTATCCAAAGATCAATAGTAGATACGCGGGTAAAACTGCGGGGCACAGCTAGTTTACGATATTTGTACAATTAAACGAACTTACTTGAAGTGAAGTGAAGTTCTATTATAATTATACGATAGGGCTGGTCCAAGATAACCAATCACACAATGTGGGGGGTACATAGTTACACATAGTACTACAATAGCTACTTAGAACATCTTGGACCAAGCCCTTTTTTTTTTGAAAAGGGGAAATTTTGCATAGATACACATGGCCCCATGAGAAGAGGTCGTGGGTTACGTCAGATTCCTACCGAATAAAACCCCACTGTGTTCCATCGAGCCACATAAGTGAAGGGGCCACGGATGCTTGTTAGAATTCCTCCGCGACCCTTGGACCAAGCCTAGCATAATATTACTTACTCTATCCATCACACCCAGTCGTTCAAAGTTAATCCAGCCGGGTAGAATAGTATGTGCCATAGCAATGGTGGGCTCATCGTACCCCCAGAGGAAGCTGTCTGCATCAACATTCATGACGGAGGTGGAGTGGAGTTGGTTGACCATTACATTGTAGGCCAGCCGAGTCCAATATGGGTATGAGGAAACTAGTGATGATATAGTCTGGGAAAAACTTGATCGTATGACGCTTGGGAAATTTAAAGGAAATTTTCTGTTATTCATGTACTTAATAGCAAATATTTTTAAAGACCTAATTTGTATCTTAATTGAATTGTTGATAAATTTCCCTAAAGTTTCCTATGTTTCTACCAAGCAAATGGACCATGGAGATAAAATAACTTTATGTTTGTGAATTCAAATTATTGACCACCGATTATAAAGTGGTTCGAATGGTTCACCTTTACTCTGTGTAGTACAGAGAGTTCTGACTTTTAAATCAAGTGATTTTAGCACTCTAACGTTGTCTATCAATATTTCGAAGTTTGAAGACCTTACAAGGTCCTAAATTTTTATTTCACTCATTTTTTATTCGAATGAAAACTACGTTATATCAAATTGGACTGTCGATTATTATTGCAATTATTTATTTATTTAAATTCGTCAATAAGTAATTGAATACGTAATTAATAAATATCAGGTTTTTTCACGTTAAATGGTAGTTGTAGCAAATTCAAATAATGTTTTAAAAGACTCCTCAGAACGTCAAAATAAACCTACCAGCATAGCAATATTGGGCATAGTAAGGTTAACATTTGAGGGATGCGCGATGGACATGTCGGGGATGAAACGGGCGTTTATTTTTGGGGTGTACCACATCGTTCCCGTCTCTTCGTCGAGTCGGAAGTTTGTATTGGTGCGATACTCTCTGGAATTAACAATAAATACTGTTTTTTAATCTATACTTGACTGTGTGCGTCAAATAGGTGTAAATATAACTCTATTATTAAATAATGTTTGTAGTTATCTTAGATAATTAATTAGACAATATAAATTCTTTACAACTATGAAATATTTTTTTAAACTTTTATTTATTTCATGCATTTCCTAAATAGCTCCGATGTGATCATATTCATCAAATAATCTTATGGTGTGAACTTCAGACGTTATTTATTCAGAAAACAGACGTTTTAAAATAAAACACTCACTGGTAAACAAATGGACCGACTTCATCCACTTTCAGCTTGCTATCCACTCCAGCTATGAAGGCCTCTGCATTAGTTATGTTAAAAACATACGTGTAAACGTATGCGCCCGGAATACCCTCTTGTTTCAATAAATTATATACTAATGTACCCTTTGATATTCGCATGAGCTGGAAAATATAATGTGGATAATGAATTTATTAATTAAATTGTTCAATTCAAGATCGCCTGTATGTATTTATACGATTTTAACAATTCGAAATACAAGTTAGAATAAATAGCATTAAATTAAAATCACCAAAGGAAAGAAACAGCAAGGATAGGCTTTGTTATTTAATTATCATTAACTGATTATATCGAAAACAGTTCTGTATTTGCTTCATTACATAGTTTCAGAAGCTAAGATTTTGGGTGTAGTCTCTAAGTCTAAGTCGAATTCCTAGTCTGTGACTCAAATTTGAGAGTCATAGACTTGGCGTTCGACAACTAGATCTATATAGATGACTAGCTGCGACCCGCGGTTCCAACCACGTAAGTCCGTATCACGTAGGAATATCTGGATAAAAAGTTGCCTATATATTATTCCAATTGTCCAGCTGTCTGCGTACCAAATTTCATTGCAATCGGTTCAGTAGTTTTTGTGAGCAACAAACACACACACATCCTTACAAACTTTCGCATTTATAATATTAGTAGGATAATAAGTAGGTACTCACATAACGTGCTGTCAAATGTATGGGATTCACTAAATAAGATGCGGTTGCCAAGCAAAAGACAATGCAGCCGATGACAGCGTACAGAACAATTTTAACTGAAATCATCATCATTAAACGTTGAGATCGTTTATTTCCAGTAACTCGTAGTCTGCGTACGAAAAAAATTTGATAATTTTTGGTGCCTTAATATAATTATAACATTACAGTACAACGCCTGGAATATAATTTTATAAATAGGTGATAGTTAAAATTGATGTAAAATTAATCTTGCAGGCTTACTGTGTTCGTTTTTTACAGCCTCTCCACAAACGTTACTCGCTTCTAAAAGTGAAAGTACTGGGAAGGGTGTGGACAAGGTACAGGCCACCAGCTCCCCCACTCACATATATGGTAGATATCCAATTCAAACCGAAGCGTGTTCGACTACCACAGTTATAATTATTTTAATGGTTAAAAAAATTCTAAATCGCCTTCTACAAACTGTCAAAGCGAGACTAAATTAAAATGGGACCGCATGTAACGCATCAGCTTTCACATAAAAAAGAATCATAAATATCGGTTTAAGCAGTACACATTACTATGAGGTAACAAACAGAAAGAAAATAAATATTGTTCTAGACTTGAAAGTCTCTTATTTTTTAAGTCGGTAGAAAACTCTTCTGCCACGTGGGCCTCTGAGAAAGCAAATTCATAATAAGTAAGAAGAATTGACGATTTAATTTAATTTCACTTATTACCTATTCATATATTAGATCACCATGTATATGTATAGATTAAATTTGTACCCAATAACTAATTTCATCACGTATTTATTGTTTTTTGTATAAAAACATAACTTTATTAACTTAAAAGCTTAACCATATTATTTTTTATCATACGTTTTTATGAAATCGCAAGAAACTTTTTTAAAGATATTACACACATATGAATATTTGATAAATCAATGTTTTTATAAACATTTGAGAGAACTTACTTTAAAAATATCACAGAAAAAAATTATCAATTAAAGAAAAATTGGATAAAAATTGGATTTTTATACTAAAAATCTAAAGCTGAAGAGTCTGTTTGTTTGGACGGGCCAATCTCAGAAACTACGACTATCAAAAATTCTTGGACCATTGTACATATACGTGATCCCTGAGTGCCAGCTAAATACGTACCAGCAGAGCGCTCTATCATGAATAAGGTTTTCTCCAAGTTGGTTCAAAAAAATAAACAGAGTTTTAATTACAGCATGCACTCACCATTTTTCTTCGTTAATTTATGGCATTTACTTTGATTTGGATTGATTTTCTTGGTCATTATCTGAGAACAAAATATAATTTCAATGAAATATGTATGTAATGATTAAAAACTATTTATTTTTAATAAACATCTATACTAAGATTATGAAGAGGCAACTTTTGTATTTTTGTGATTTTGCATGTTTGTAACGTTTTCACGCAATAACAGATGGACCGATTTCAAAGTTTCTTTCCCCATTGGATAGTTGCGACATCATTGAGTGAAATTGGCTATAAATGTACCACTAGCGAAGCCGCGATGAATAGCTGGTATGACTGAATATTAGGTAGGTACGTTATAAAAATAAATATTATTAAAAATAAAGAAGTCCGGCGGCAGGTTTTCACATGTCATGATCGATCTCAATATAAATAATGTGTTTTGTAATTATTAAAATATCTTCACATATCAATAAAGAAATTTTTTATCACACTAGAGGATAGTAAGTACATGACCTGTCAATTGCTAAAACTAGCTTAAGCCATTTGTAAATTATGTTAAATATAAGCAATAAAAAAGCAATAAAAATATCAAATATGTTCGTATCTTTGAGGATTAATAAATAGTCGATTGTTGTACGGACGCAGAGATTAAATATACAATGCATTATTAAAACGTCTAATGATTTAATTGTTATTTGATTGGGTCGTCTCAGAGCTAGAGGAAAACATAGCATTAGTTTTTTATCACTCAATTTATCCTTCAGTAACTTCATTGAATTTTGTAATCTAAATATTTTGTTTTACGCGTTCGAATGCTTTAGAAATGAGAGTTTTTAAAGAATAGAAATCGGTCACCCGTTAGCCCGCCTATGCAATCGAATTTAATTAAAATTGATAATTTATTTCATTGAAATTTATCAAAAATATATATTAGTCAATTGTTATTTCTAGTTTTAATAAAAGGTATTTGGTAAAATCTAGTGTTAACTAGGGAAAACGCGTTATCCAGTAACTTGTAATACGACATATAATTGTTTGTCTATATTTAAATGTGGAATGATTTTATGGTACAATGTATTACTTTTTTTATTTAGGTAAGAGGCTCGAGAGTCACATTGGATACTGTTTAGCGCGGTATAACATCTCATGTCCATATTGATCTGACAATTAGCTTTGACAGTGACCTTAGTTATTGACAGACGAGGGGCTAGTGTACAACGCAAATAAAACTGCAAATAACGTGAGCTCTTTATTTTGTTTTTTTTTTATGTCGACAAAGGAGATGGTCCATGGCCTCTGCAATACCGATTTAAATAAATGATAACGGTAGGGATTGATGAATGTAAGAAAGGAAAGGACTGGAAAATGTAAGGAAAAGGATATGACCTTCCGTTTCCCCCACTCACCGTACGAAACACTGCATATTGTCATGCTATTATTTCACGCGGATTTTCTATGGGAATGGAATAGTGCCGATGCATTCTCCTTTCTCACAGTCATTGTTTATTAATTATTTAATTATTGTTATCTATATTTATCGTTCAGGTCAATGGAGTCCACGTTCGCAGTTAAATTCAATATCGAAAAATTGTTTTTATCACGTTAGGGGACACAGGGGCTAGTTGGTTCAGGGATAATGGATACCGATTTAATTTTATGAATGCGAATTAATAGAAAGAAGATACGATATTTACGCTAAAATAATAATGAAAGCGTGTCTAAAAAAAGCAAAGTAGTTACCTTGTATTTCGATTTGATTTTTTTTCTGTTGATGACATCCTTACTTCGAGGTGGTTTGTGACGTAAGGAGTCTGGTGATGAAGATGATGGACAGTTTAGGGAACTCCGAACGCCTCGACGGCTAGGGGTGTGGTATTAATATACCGATGACTTGAGATATCTCCATACAAACGTATAGTAGTTCATTATTTGTGATGGGAACGTATTTTTGACTTATTATGATGTTATTCGGATTGATATGGAATGTACCTATGATCCTGTTTAATTCTTTATTGAAAATAATTCCTAATACCAGATTGCGAACGCATTGTCTCTTTGATGGTTTTTTTTATTAAAAACATTAAACTTCGTTGAATGTTTTAAATAGAAACCTAGCTTTTGTGGTCTTGTTACAGATCGGCAAAGAAAACTAAAACAATACTACAATTTCATGCATAACTTTTGGAATATTAAATATGTCATCCGGGCGACATAGCTATGATTCGATCCGTATTTTCGAAATCTACAAATATACATTTATATTATACCAGCTGTCCCGTGTCCACTCGGGCTCGGGTCGGGCGTACAACAAAGTTGTTGTTTCACATCAATATATTGTTATTAATCACAAACTAATAATAAGCCCCCGGGGTCGATCGCGAGGTGCAGGGTCACGGCGCCCGCGCGGCCTGTTGGTGTCACCGCGACACAAAATAAATTTTGTTGCGCGCTTTTTTGATTTTGCAACCTCAAATTCAAATTTTCAAATGCAAATTATCTCCTCCTCTCTATATCTACTATTTAATCTGGATGGCGCAAAGCGTAAATTCAAATTTTTCGATAAAAATATCAAAACATACGAGATTGAAGAAAAGCAACGACTTGGGTTTGATATGTTTTTGACTACCATATGTTTACCTATAATTAGTATTGTAATTTATTTGTGGAAAGCAGTTAATTTAAGGAAGTATAAAAGTAAAGGATTTTTCGACAAAAATGGATATTGATGAATGTCTGATTTAATTAATCTTTTGAAATTTGGTTAGAATAAGGTTTTAATAACATTAATTATTACTTTTTTCTTATATAAATTAGACTAAATCTTTCGATTTTATGCAATATTCAAAAATAAAACTTACAGAAAAAGGCGGCAAAAATGCAGTGAACAACAGATACATAAAAGATGAAATAAATTGTGAACGTTCGCGTTATCAAAACTCGCAAGTTGAAGTGGGATTAAGTCGCAGACAATGTATCCTCAGAATATAATTAATACTGTTACCGGAAATGTATGAAACCCAGGAATTGTATTAAATGCCTAGGAATTGTATACCTTTAATTTTTAGTTTTATAGCATTGAAATGCTTCATAAATGAGAATTTTTTAAAGAACCTGTTCTTTAAACAATTTTAACACGAGGCGGGATTCGAACTCGCGTTTTATGCCATTGCTATTGTTACCTTTTCAACCGAATTCAACATTGCCCAGGATATTTTACTACGATGGTAATAAAATACCTTCATATGCAAATAAGTCAATACATTTTCGTATGCATATCAATGCCAAGTCTGATAAACCAACTTTATTAAGACGGAACTTTGTGGTATTTAGAAGTTATTTTTATGTCAAAGCGAGCAACTGAGCTGGTGGTTCGCCTGATGGTAAGCGCGTATGTGGTAATGGAGCACGCTTCGGCACGAATTGGGCCAGCTCGCACCGGGAAAGTGCACCCCTACAGAAGACCGGCGTGAAATAACATTCTGCTGTGTTTCGTCGGTGAGTGGGGGAGCCATACATAAAAAGCTTATGTTGCAGATACTGAGATAGTTTAGTTTGTTATGCCCATAAATGTAGGTTAACTTCTTTGCTTGTTACCTGTATTAGATACTATTGGTACGAAAAACTATAGTAAGTCCTCTCTTCCCGAGTCTCAAACTATTTGTCGGTTTTGATCGGTTCAATGGATTGACAGTGAACTTGAGGCGTCATAGCGCGGCGTCATGATGCGTTCTGATGCGCTAAGTACGCGTTCTATCTGACGCAGTCATTAATGATGCACCTTCTGTCAAATTTGGTGGATATTTCGAGCATTTTTCGTGCATTATCCAAGGTTTTTGTGTCGCGTAATCGATCTCTAATCGTACATCATCTTTTTCCAAGTTTAAGGAAAACTTTTCAATTTAATATTTCAAACATGGTAATTGGTTGATGCAATAATATGAGAAGAGGTTTGTTTTTTGTCATGTTTTCTTTTTTTGATAATAAACAAGATTTTCTCAATTTTATAATACATTCTTCATATAATATTAAATTAATTCAAAAATTAAGTCAACGACGTTATTTAAAATACATAAACATAATTAAATTAGCTTTACTTTGTATTGTAGTGGTTATTGAAGAGTTTAATTGCACAAGTTTCCACACACTAGCGCCTACCCGTAACTTCGTCCATACAAACGTGATCCCGTGGTGAGTGACGGTAAAAAATTGTTTTATTTAAGTTACTACATAATTATTTTAATGAAAAAAACTTCACCACCTTCAAAATGTCAGTGCTAGACCAAATCAAAACAGGCCCTGTTTAAATTAGGAACATAGAAAGTCCACAACTTCCATTTAAAATAGGATCATCAAAGTCCGTTCACCCAATCGAAAGTTCTAAACAAAGCAAAAAAAAATACAGTCTATATCAGTAAAGGTACACGGATGTCCATGTAATAGTCTTATATGTTTATATGCTATAGATTTATTCAAAGAAGCTCATTATCACACAGACGATAGTTCCTTAAATGTAGACCGTACAAGTGGTTCTATTACATGTATATTATGATAATTACAGTGTCTATACCTACCGCATTCTTCAGCAATATCATTATCAACCATTCGATATTTCTAGAAGATCGCACCAGTAACCGGTTGAATTTCAGGGTCCAAAAATTATAACCATAAAATATAAGACAAGTTTAGTGCAAGCGGGTATTTTTAACAAATAAAGCCAGAGTTAGCGTATATATAAAAAACGTTTTGTTGCATTAATTTATACTCAAATGAAGAAGGCTGGATTAGCGTCCGCATTGGGATAATAACTTTAATAAAAACTTTTGGACACATAAATTAATTCGCCGAGAGATCTGAACAGCAAAAAATAATGAACATTTTTTTAATTTAACCTCAATGACAAGGTTCTCAAATAAATCTTAACATACCTACGTAATTTTATGTCGGCGGCAAGCAAGCAGACTAAGCACACTAATATTATAATATTAGTGTTGCATATACTTCTATAGGAGTATATGCGAATGTTTATTTGTTTGGATGTTTGTACCGTCAAACACGCTGAAACTACTGAACGGATTTTGATGAAATTTGGTATACAGACCAGGTATAAGCTGACTTGGAGGATAGGGATACTTTTTATCCCTATTAAATTCTCCCTTGGGATAAAACAGGAATCCTGATTTCCGGGCGGAGCCGGGGCGAGCGTCCAGTATTATAAAGGGGAAAGTTTGTTTGTCCGTCAATTACGCTGAAACTACAGAAACGGATTTAGATGAAATTTGGTGCACAGACCGTGTATAAGCTGACTTTGATGTTAGGATACCTCGTTATCCCAATTTAATCGCTTGGGATAAAACAAGAATAGACAGTCACAAAATCATTGGTAAATGTCCTAATTCCACGCGGACAAAGCCGCGAGTGGAAACTAGTTACGAATTACGTAAAGCGTGATGCGAGGCGTGACGTGACCCCTTTGCCGGAAAATACAGGAAGGTCACGAAACTAGTCTCTCTGTGGTCACGAAGTTAGTGGCAGCGGATAAAACTTACGTAGCGTTAGTTTCAGTTTGTACCTAACCGTCGAATAATATAATTGTGCTAAACGATACCTACTCAGCTAAACTATCATAGTGGTCTATTAATTATGCTTCCTGATAATATGTATTTTTATTGGTGAGGAAATGCTCATAATAAGTCTAGCAGTTTTGTAGCCCATTCGTTAACACCCTGGAAAATCTTTCCTCTTTTCAATATATATATTGAATATATATAGTAGCTGGAACGCGCTGCGTCACTCGCGTGGGACACGGGAGTCTATATACTAATCCAAATTTCCTACAGATACGATAATCTGTTTTCGCGTAATTGAATTAGAAACATCCATACATCCATCCAACCATCCATAGTTACTTATCTTGCTAATATTAAAAAACTTTCGTGTTTATAATATTAGCAAGATAAGTAGATAGAGACATCGCTATTGTTAACGATTCTTAAAAATGCAATAATACAGCAGTTTGATGCAGAAGTCAGCTTACAGTGCCAACGATTATACATGTTTACCCCTCATTTCCTATAGATATTGAAGGCTAAATTTTTTACCACACAGTAGTATTTTCAACCGACTTAAATAGAAGGAGATTCTCAACTCCACTGTATCTTTTAGTAATGTTTTTCAAGGTTAAGAAATAAAACAAACATCACAATTTACCAATTTATAGATAGGTACAAAATTATTAGTTCTATAGCTACTTTAAATTAATATCACATTAATTGAATTATAGTAAATTGGATTACAAGCTAGACAAAATATAACAAACTAAACTTACTTTTAAAACAAATGAGCAAATATTTCTATCTGTTGGCTGTTGGTGCCTATGGAGTGAATAGACCTACTCAGGGATACATAAATGTAGGTTAATTTAAATGGTTTTTCAGCAAGAAAATCCGGGTCACACCCTGTCGCAGCGTTGACTGCGAGACTGCGAGCGTTTATATAGACTCCAAGAGCTCAAGTGATGCTGACACACATTAAAACAACAACGGCAGGCGGCTCTGTCGGTACACGTTTACACATCGTCGCTTAGATATAAGAATACGCGATGTACTGAAAATCTTCTGATTGTTCAAATAATTAAATTACTACAGGTATAGTTGCTTGAAGAATAATTTGACAAGAACATCAGGGTGATTGCCCATAAATTTATGTGGTTTTTTTTTTATCGATAAAAGATGTTTGATGTTTACAGGTAACTTTGTATTTAATATTGTATGAAATTCGTTTCATAAATATTTGTTTTGTTTTTAATGCATGCTTTAAATTATTTTTTTATAACGTTTTATTTATAGGAATAAATGACACCTTAAGGGGCAATCGCTCAATAGGAAAAAAACTTTAAAATAAGCGCGAAGCAGCGGATTGAATCCAGCACAAAACTTTTCTTTCTTCGGTTACGACTTGCAGTATACATTGAAGAAAATCTCAATCACTCCTCATATATCGCTATGACATAAAGCATAATAAAATCTGTTTTTACTTCCGTTCTTTGTTAGAATAAAGAAATTCACTATTTTATAAATTATTTATACCTATATACCAACGCTATCGGCATTGATCAGTCGAAGTCTTTGCTAAATCTCCATTTTTCTCGTCTATTAGCGGTACTGTGGTACTCAGTTTATACGTCAAGCCGCTCTTGGCCCGTAGACACAAGCATGACCTAACTGCTATTGCTAAAAGTAAGAGACCTGCGACGAAAGACAGAGTCGCTGGGACGATGCGCAAGTAGGGTCCCAAGCTGTACTCGAACCACAAAATTTTCTTGACATATGGTATTAGATCTGGTTGTACCTGTGAAAAAGGGAATTTCAGTATACTTTTCAAGGGTTACATACAAATGTAATTTGTTTTTTGTTCGATTTAAACAGTTTGAATTCATTTATTGCGTGAATACGCCGTGTGATCCATGCCATCAATATATTTTTCTTAACACTAGGCGTTACGTCCGTGGTGCAGACAATAGTACTAGAGGATCACATACATATGGACAGTGAAAGACTTTTATAAATCGCTCAAGTAGTTTTTGAGATAAGCGTGTTCACAACACGCACAGCACGATTTTCGTATTTTTGGCTCTTTTATGATATAGAATAAACATATTAGGTACAAGGATTTCTAGTGAGTTCGAGAGATAATGTTTACTTACAATTTTAAAGAGTATAGTAGGAACGACCATATTTGAGAACTGTCTGGTGGCTGAGTTAAAGCGTACATCGCCGACTATCACATTACCTTGCAGAGAAAAACGCGTTGATAAAACTACGCCGAGTTTCTGAAAGTATAATAGTTTGTGTCCTTAAATAACCAGTGCTGAAATAAGTACAAATATCCATAATTTTATTCCCATTTAAACATATGACTTTTAATTAATATTGTTTCGGCTACCATGGCATGGCGTTTAAATGAATGAATCAGTAGTAGGTTTCAGCCAGCTCCCCATAAAAGCAACTATGTTTTTGTTCTTTCAAAAGTATATAACTCGATGACCTACGCATCATATAATGTGCTTGTAAAAATGTATCTTGTTACTAATTATTTATGTTTCTTAGCCGAAGCCTTACCTCGACTATGCCAAACATTTCAAAATTAAAATATGCGAAATCGGCTGAGCCGTATCGTTCTCGACTATTAGTGAGACAAACGAGTAGCATATAAGTTGACAAGATTGGTCTATCATTATATAAAATATCGTCAAACTCTGCCTTTGTATACGACGAACACACATACAGAAAAAAATACTCACCATAGTTTTGGGGTGTATAATACATCCTCATTGCATTTTAAAAATATTTAATCTACAGGTCAACAGGAAATGGTCTGGTTACCATATTTCTTATATATAATATATAAAATTATTGTTAATCTTTGTATATATATATATATATATATATATATATATATATATATATAGATTATCCATTCATCTATTCTATTCTATCTATATATCAAGAGAAATGAAAAGACTCGTACCGAATCAATAACGAACTCGCTGTCATGTTCCGCTGCGTTAGGCTTGATTCCTTCGAGTCTCTCGTACAGTTTCGGGTCGCTGTGCAGATAATGTCCAATGGACAAGCCCGTGCTGGTGTCTGAGTATGTGGATAAATTTCATACAATGATTAAGCATCGATTATTTTCCCTAGCCTAGCCATGATTTTTATAATTAGTTAAATATTAAAACTTAATTTTTAACTAATTATAAAATTAAGTTGATCAGTACTTTACAGACTAGATTTCAAATTAGGAATAGAGGGAGAGTTCAAAAGGTCAGTCTTCCTGACATAAAGGATAAATTATAAAAATAATAACAGTGCACTTACATGCAATATATAAACTATTAATAGCATACAAAAGAACACATTTTAAAGACACGCTTCAATTTAAAAATGTTGGTGTAAAATATTACCATAAAAGCACGGTCCAATATTGGATACACCTTCAATACACGTTGGTAAAGTGCACACACATTTATTATTCTCGTTCATAGTGAATGTCTCATTGCTGAATTTGTACACAAAGGCCTCAGCGCCGTTCTTCATAGTCCTGCTGCCCTGGTACTGCAAGTCCAAGATCCGACAGAAAGAGTAGCGGAAAATCCGGAGAGGTGTTTCCTTTGTCAGGTCTGTGGGATAGCCTAGACCTTCGTAGACGTCCTCGAAGGTGTTACAGCGACTTCTGCAAATAAATATGACAGTGTACAAATTGAGAGTGTGTAAAAAATGAGAGTATGTAAAAATTGTCAGTATGTTCAAATTGACAGTGTGCTAAAACATTGGAAATAATTATACGAGTTTAGGCTTCATTCTAGTATGGCCATGGACTCTCGATAAGACACACATACAGTCAGTCACACAGTCCTCGAAGGTGTTACAGCTGACAGAATAACCAATGTACCCACACACTTCTGAATCTATATAATTACAATCAATCAAAATTACTTACTGTTTTTCTGTACCATAACCATGCATAGAGAGACCCGCCTCTCCGTTATATTTTCTTATCTTAAATTTATCTTGCTCCTTTGTTGCCAGTTCAATTCTGCTACGTTCATTTTCGTACAGCTGAAATTATTTAAGTTTATATAATAAAAAGGATTATAATGGTCCAGTTTTGACTATGGATAAATTTGTTGAAGTAATTTGTTTTTTATTGCAGAATTTTCAAATCAAGAAAATGATAAACCCCAGTAAACGGATATTTGTTAAATTGCCTTTTAATTGCCATCATATTAATTATGTAATTTACTACCATCCATCATTAATCAGTTTGCTACCTACAACAAAGGAAAATCAATCTTTTATAATTCCTTATATGCTGGTCAAACTAAGATATGCTTTAATTATAGTGCAACAATAACAATTATATTTACCTACCCGGTCCAACAAGCCCAGTTTCGAAAAGTTGATTATACCAGGGATGAAAGAGTTGAACATTTTGACGATGGGATCGTCCCAACCCCACAGGTAGCTGTGGGCGTCTAGGGACAAGATGGCCTTGGTGTTCATTTTGGCGATGAGAAGATTGTAACCGTATTGAGTGAACGGATTTGTAGATAACCTTGTCGCGAGAGTCTGGAAAGAGAATTGACAGCCACTTTGAGAAATATATATCGAGAGATTCTGGCAGATTCGATTCTGGTTTTAATTAATCAGAAAAAGGGTCCATTTGGATAAGATAATATAGAAGTAGCTGTTCAAGAAAAACAATGTATGGAACAAGTGTAAAATAAATTTGCCTCTTTTCCTGCAGGAGACATGTAATAAGTGCTTTAAATATTCTCCTCTCTTTAGTATGATATATTGATTAGTGTGGCAACAAAATAATAATAAATCTTTAAATCTTCATTTAGTAGGTTTTTACATTATTGTAACAGTGGATTGTGGCTCAGGCCCTCTTGCTAGGTAATACCTGTGTTACGAGGACCTGTTCCTTCCCTAGGAGTGATACATATAATAATAATAATATTGTTGTAAATAGAACGAAAGATTAACATTTTTATTTTTTTTTTTATTTATATATCTAAGGGTCCAATTTCCAATCCAATTTTCAACAAACCGACTGTGCTTAAGGTTATAAAATTTGGTGTGTGAGTGTGTGCGTGTGTCTGTGTGTGTGAGCGCGTGTTGTATGTGTGTGTGTGTGTGCATGGATGGGTGAGTGGCTGTGTGCGCGCGCGTATGTTTGTGTGTGTGTGTGTTAGACTTAACTTAGAAAATGGGTATATTGACTAAAATACTTATTAATTTTTCAATAAGACTTTTTTAGAAGCACTTTTGTATTGTCATTACTTACTTTACCATTAACCTCACAAAGAAAGCCGGCAAGCAGCTCTGTTATTACTCTTTTAAAATCATGGCAATATAATTTATAAAATTTACATCCACATACATGGCAATATAACTATAAGTTTTATATTCTAGTAATTATTTAATTTCGAATATCTTACCAACATGGGAATATTTGGCAGCTGCAATATAACGTCTTTCGGATCTGCTATAGACTTTTCTCTCAAGAACTCGAGTCTAAATTTTGGGGAATATTTCATAAGCCCGTTCTCTTCATCCAACTCTATATCTTCGTTCTTGCGAAATTCTCTGAAAATATTAAATTGTTACTTATTGTACTTTCTTACAATACAATAGGTAATTTCTTTAAAAAAATGGACCAGCATTTATTTATGTATTATGTATGCTCTATCCTGAAACTTACCACACAGTTGTATGCCAAAAAAAATTCACATATTGGTAATTTACAAAATTTCCTAGCATGTAGAGATTCAGTTATAAGTTATCATCAACCATCATCTTTTATTGCGTGAAAAAGTTCACAAGCGAAGGGAGTGTCATTTGTCCAATCAAATGGTATCGTAGATACACTGATTAACAGAAAAGTGAAAGATTTTGTGAGGAGAAATCTCCTTTAAATCTAACCAATAAAATATTATGAGCTCTTAAGAAGAAAAGCTTATAGCATGTTCAATGATAGAGGTCACAAGAAATTGTTTTAAATAAAATAAAACTCACTGATAAGTAAACGGCCCAACTTCTTCCACTCTCAGCTTCGTATCTTTCCCCGCTAAGAAAGCTGCCCCATTGGTTATATTGAACAGATAAATGTGCAGATACACACACGGTATCTCTTCATGCAATATCTCGTAGAGATATGAGCCCTCTGTTAGACGCAGTACCTGAAATATAAATGTGTTTGTAAAAGGTTCAGTTGCATGGTATAAAATATTGTGTTCTCTTCATCGTGATTTTACTGAATGAAGTACAAACACAAAGAAATCTTAAACTACAATGATGCTAGTTCGTGTTTTTTGCATAGAGGGCAAAGGAGCGGACCCGTCACCTGATAGTAAGTGATCAGCGTCGCCCTATGCACCCACAACGCCAGGAACATTGCAAGTGTGTTGCTGGCCTTTCAAATGAAAATAAGAGCTCTTCTTAGAGATCTCTAAGTCGTACCCGTTTGAAAACACAGCATGAGGCCGAATTAAGACAAAGAAGCTTAATTATTATTGTTAACAAAAAACTATACTGCCTTAAAATTTTTCGAAGTAGACCAAATTTGGATGTGACTACATAATAGGAAACAGCATACAAACAAAAAGGAATCATAGGAATCGGTTCACCCAATAAAAAGTTATAAGGCAACAAACAGAAAACAGTCGTTTTTGAAGTCATTACAAATGAGTCCCATTTTATTGAATTATCATCATCATCAGCCCATATATGTTCCCACAGCTGGGACACAGGCCTCCTATGAGGGTTTCATTGAATAAATAATTAAAATTACTGCTATTTGGAACAAGAATGGGATAATCAAGTAAAGATTATTCCAGGCACGTAGATGAGTTTAATTTGAATCCAAGTTATTTTTATGTCGACATTACTGGATCACATAATGGTAAATGATTACGACTGGTATTAGATAATTGAAATACTTGGAAAAATCTACATGATAACCCTTATTTACGAATTATGATAAAACATAACACAAGGATGATATGTAGGCTTCACTCGTGGTACGTTTATTTCTCTTAGCAACACACTTGTTCCTACTGCAGGGACTCGAACATCCTATGAGGATTCAGGCCTTAATTCACCACACTGGCCAAGTACAGGTTGACAGGCCCACTATTAGGACGCGAGTAAAGCCGACGGTTCCAGTATACTCACGTGTTTAGACATTATGTGCGCGGGGTTGATGAAGCAGATTAAAAATGATAGGCCCAAAGATGCGACGCCAGCTATCATGCAGATGGAGAGCTTACCTGGAGATAAAATAACAAATTTTTGAAGTTATTGAAAAGTTTGTTATTTAACAAAAGAAACTTTCTTGCCAGATGAAATATTGTATCAAATATTACATATAAACAATAACTTTAAATTTACAATGCTATTAAACGACTTTAAATTAAAAGACAAATATTAATTTATCTATGTATTACATAACTTCCAAACTAATTCATCACATGCCTTTAGAATATACGTAGCAATTCAGTTTCCAAGAAATGAATAAATAAATGGGAAGGTTATAAAACCCTAACTTATTATAGTTAGTGTTATATAATTTTTTCCTCCGCCAACGTTGTTAGTTAAAATTTGCACCTATTTATTATAGACAAACATATACAAATATAAATATTTACATAATATCATAAATAACAGTATTTAGTATAAAACCGATTTAAATAAACCATAATGATTAATTGTCCAAGATGTAACTGGTTTCTAATTATATTACTTTATAGTTAATTAATTTAATACTCCAAGAGAATTTGGTACCTGCGCGATTAACTGGTTTCCAACTAACTACGTCAAATTAAATTTTCCCTTAATTAAAAACTCATGTCATTGTCGTACTCATAGTAATATTTCGACTCTCTCATTCAAATTTAATTCTAATTCTTAAAATAAAAAAAAATCGGTCAAGTGCGAGTCGGCATTGGGATACTAAGGGTTCTGTATAAATAGACTTGAGCAGCGACAAAAGTCCGTCCAATGTATGGCCTTTCCGACGGTTGTTTTTCCTCGTTTCTTATTATTTATAAATGTTATAGTATATGTTATAGCAGCAACAGTAATACATGTCTAAAAATTTCCAATGTCTGACAATCATGGTTTATGACAATGGTGACGTGAACGGATGGACAAACAAACAGATAGCGAAGTCTTCGTAATAAAGCCCCGTTTTACTCATTGGGTTCGAAACCCAATATCCAGAGACCTACAACCTCACAAACAAACGCAGTCGTCGCAAGTTTCTTCCGGAATTTCGGATTATATCAGATCAGTGGTTAGACTGAACGTAGAACAGTGTCAACTCAAATCGTAATATATCTCTCACTATCCACCATAAGTTCTAGAGGAAAAGTCTAATCGGAATCATTTAAAGCACGTTACGTGTAAATTCCAGCAGATAATCAGCCATATTTATCAAACAATTTAAATGGATCAAGATTTATATCCTGATATCAATTACAACAATATTGAATTCTATCCGTATTTGACATTGAAAATTTATTTTATATAATAACTATTTTATTTTGTTAACTGCAAGTTTCTTGCCGATTTTTCTGGGTAAAAGCGACTTTTAAAACGTTAGTAGTTTAAAAATATCCATTAATGAATAGTAAACACTTGTAATGTTTACATAAATATAAACATGTTATGTTTGATTTTAATTTGATTTACATATCACCAATTAAAAATTAAATTATTGAGATTTGTACTGACAATTTTTTTTTATAGAACTAGCAGTTTTTGAGTTATATCTTAAGAAAGAACCAAACAAATAATATTAATTGAGGTAAAGATTATCAGCACTTTTTTCATGAGATTGTAATCTGTCGAAAAAATGTGATTCGTAGCATACTATTACAGCTTTTCTGTGGATTTGGATTAAATTAGTTTTGGTTCGCTTAAAAACAACATAGAAATATCCTATACGCGTGTGGTTTTTAAATTAGACCTTTGTAACTCCCGAACTGCATTCGCAGTATAGCGTACCGTAATGCGTTAAATACAAACAAATTACGGATCACAATATTTCGATAGTTGCAATCCCGCGAGTTAGATAATCTAACGGGTTTTACAATATCACGGCGACACTAAGCTACACAACCTTGATCTGGGCTATCCGTATGCGCAATAGCGTCATAAGGTTATGCGATGTGACGTCGTCATAAAGAAATTTAAGAAAATTATCTGCTTCAGTAGGTACATAGATTTTTCGTAGGAATTGTGACGTTAAGAGTCTATTAATTTAGTTCATTATGGCTCCGTTGATGCGTCTATCACTAAAAATGTATGGTTTCAATAGGTAACAAAAAACGATCGTCAGTCAGAATAAAATAATTCCGGTATTGTTATTTGTTAAAAACACCTTTGAATAATTGATTTCGCCACTTGAGTCGTGACAACTATGAGATATGAACGAAACAAACATACACTCATTTTGAAACATAGGAACATTTAAATTTTATGAATATTTATAGTTTTTTTATATCAAAAAGTAGAATATAATCGATATTGACGACGAGTTTTTATATAATTCAATGAACTTGCAGGGCTTGTTATGTAAATTAATTATATATTCCATGTCGGAAAATAATATTTAATTGACCATAAATATCTTACTTACAATAATTCTGGGTTGTACATTTTTTATATTTTTCGTCATTGTGTTTCATATTGATGCGACTGCGCAATCTGAAAATACAAACATATCATAAGCACTCGCACTTTTAAATGAATCCAACTTATATATAACAATAAAATGATAAATACACAGACAAAAAGTTTGACGTGGAACAAGACAAGACGGGAATGATGGGGGAAAGGGAAATTCTAAGTCGTCTAACGTAATTTTCGAAGCCTCCAGCTTAAGCCTCAAAGCCGAAATGATAAAAAACACACAACACGAATACTAAAAACTTCCACTATACATATTTAAATAATTATGTTTGAGTGTACATGTAATGTTTAAACATATTTATTAAGAGTGTATTAAGATTCTTTTAGATTCTGCTCGATAGAAATGTTATTCCGAAGCAGTGATAGTTTTCATACATAAGTGCTTGTAAAAGTTTACATTGTTAAAAATGTTTTTAGGTGTGACCTGAAGTATAATTTTTTTTTTATGTCATAGCGGGCAACTGAGCTGGTGGTTCGCCTGATGGTAAATGATCACCACCGCCCATGAACATTCGCAGAAGCTCAGACCCCTGAGAACGCACTTCCCGCTTTTAAGAAATGAGGGATAAGGAAAGGATTGATGAATGGAACGAAGGAATGGACTGGGAAGGGCTAGGAGAAGGAAATAGGCCTCCGGCTCACACGCCGTTTTTCTGTGGTACTTCCCCGGTGCGAGCTGGCCCAATTAATTAATAAAATAAACAATTTTAAACTGTCGCGGGGTAAATAGACCGTTAACCGTTTAAATAGACCGTTTTTCATGGAGATAATTTTTCATAACGATATATGGGAGTATAATCAGTATTATGCTATATGGTATAATAGATTTTTATAATTTCGGATGTCACAATTATTACTTGATCTATAAATCTGAGCTTTTGCATATTATAAACAAAATAAGATGAATATATTATGCCTGCAACAATCGGATATCAAAAAACATATGAAATTAAAATTATAATTACTCATTTAATAATCCCAAAATAGAACATTTAAATCATATAAAATAATGAACCTCATTTTACATAAATTAGAATTCTAGACAAATAATTCTCATTCTATTTAATTTTTGCTATTATTCTGTTTCTGTCTTTTATTTGTACTCTAATAAAAAAATATGAACGAATATTTGCAATAGACGAAGTAATGAATATAAAATTGCGTGAGAACTATTTTTTACATACATTACCATTTAATTATTTGCCGGTTGATTATCGTCATACAAAATCAAGGCTATCGATACAACGAAAATGTGCTATCATCAAATCATGGGAAAAATTCGCTGTACAGATTAAATTAATCAGATTTGGTGTTCACACTGACAGCAAGCAAGGGACAGCAAGGGAGCAGATGGGACTGCTGATGTTTAGTAGTATTGTAACACTAGAGGTGTGGAATCTTCTGGTCTAGATACAAGCGATGCTAAGAACTGCTTCATTCAACTGTGTACATTTCTTTTAATTTCTATCATGCATACTGAATTGGCTATTATAAAATGTATTTGATATTTTAACAGACGCTACTGTGCTAATAAACGCTTGTATTTTAAGGCACACCGGTCGCCTAGAGCACGATAGCTATAGAACTTCTATTGGATAAGAAATACGTAAAGATAAAATGGGTCCTTCGTACGTGAAAAGTCGATGCCCTTGCAGGGCCTTGGCTTTAGGCTGTCTTATTCACGTGCTTGCAATTATATACAGACCTATTGGCATTATATAGATATATTGAATTTGTCAGAAATGTTTCATATATATAAAGCTGCTTAAATGCTAGCTATGCCCCGGGGACAGTATCTCCGGGTGGACAATATCACAAGAAAAAAATTATATTCCCCATTTCAAAACAATGTGGATGGAATTTTTGCTAAAAGCCCAATTGAGTGTGACCTGGAGGTGTGTTTTACAGATCAAAGCCTGATTCAAACAAACAGATAGATTTTCACATATATATTATTGAGCACAATCAAAGAGGAATACAACTGGAATGCAATAAAAAAATCTCCTGGTGAGTCTCTGTGACCTGCCAGAACTACTATTTATAAGACTTCTCCAAGGTCATGCTGATTAACTAAAATAATGAAAAATATCTTTATTCATACAAAATTGGGTAACAAGCAATCAAAGAGCGAACTTGACCTCCGAATTAGTAATTACTGTGTTTCGGAAGTCTGTTCGTTAATTGAAGCCTTTTTATTGATTGATATACCGGCAAGAGCCTAATTTACAACATATTTAAACAATAACACAAAACCTTATATTAAATTCGCCCTTACTTACACCTAAATACATTAATAACAGAGATTTCTTGATAAGAAAAAAATGGTATATGATTTTGAGTCAGACAGACAGACAAGCATCACTTACAAAATGGACATAGTCATTATGCTGTAAAGCTCTTAGGAACCCAAGGTGTCAATGGAGATTCATAGAAAGCAAATTCTAGCTTAACGAATTACATTTATTTTCTAAACATTTAAAACTATATAAAAAAATACTTGAGCTGTAGAAACAAGTGATTGCATTTGTATACGGATTCATTATTATTTTAATATTATTCTGTCTTAGTCTCGATCACTAAGCCGAGACTACACAATAATTGTAGTAGCTACGGGCATAAATATCTAGTACTTGTGATATGTGGCACTTATATCTGAAATAAAGGACCATCGCGTCCCTTCAGTCTAAGCTTTAGAATAATATTTAATCTACAGAATAATATTCCGGGCATCGCTTTTAACAGCTTTCGGTATATTAAGCAACTAAAATTAAGAAAGATACCTAACTAGCAATAAAATACACAGATAATTGAAATAGTCAGCAATGACAATACAACATCTTTAGTTAATTTTTTGCCAGAGCTACAATATTACAAAGAGGCTTTTTTTGTATTTTTGTATGTTTGCAAAGTTTTCCGGTAAAACCACGGGACTAATTTCAAAAACTCTTTCACCCCTATATAAAGCTGTAGCTTCACTGAGTGACATATGCTTTATATGAACCACGGGCGAAGCCGGGGTGAACAGCTAGTGGGTGATACTCGTAGTGCAAATGTATCTAAATCACAGTAAGAGCTGATAATTCCGCAATAAATTTTAAAGCCTACAATGAAGGTTGTTTGTGCAAAATTGAGGTCGTATAACATATTTCTAAAATTAAGTTTTAAAATGTGATCAAGGCATGCTAACAACATTTTATTAGCATACCTTAATTACATACTTAAAACTTAATTAAAAAAATACGTTATCCGACCTTTTTAGTAATGCAAAATTATTTATTGTTATGGGTTTTTGAGAATGTTTTATCGATATTATGATAAATAAATAAAGTTTTATGACACTTAAATATATAAAAACTATTGCAGTGGGAGTCCAATATAACTCAGGGAATTTAATTTAAAAAAGGAAATGGCCTGTAATTAGGTTATGACAAAAGGAGAGAAAGAAAAAGCATTAAACGAACGAAATAGTCTCAAACGATTTGATCCACAAAGATTCTTGTATTTTCTGATAGCCGATAAAATATGGAATTGCAGCTGCACTTAAGAATATAACTTAGAAATAGCTATATCTAGCACTTGCTATTATTAAAATTTTACCAATTATTTATAAAATAAATAGAGATTTATTTAATTAAAAACCCATTCAACCGTTATAATAATGGAAACATTTTGAAGGCTACAAAAAATGTACCTACGGATAACATATTACTAGAATTAATCGATTAATTAATAAACATTAATTACGTATTATAAACCCTAAAAACCAAAAAATACCCGTTAAATCATTAGCAAATTTCGGAATATTACAGCAAAAACAAACAAAAACCGTTCGATAATCTTAAAAAAATTGAAGTCGCATAAAATTGTAAACTTACGCAATGTCTCCTATCGAATCACAAACAAATTATTTGACTTCGAGCTAAACACGTTCACCCTTTCGCGATTAAAAACTTTGAATGAACTTGATTTAAAACCCGTTCGTAATAACAAACTTTTGACTAGTTTATCCACTGAATTCGCCTATCCTTGTTTACACAACATGCCAGTTGATAATTAACATACATATTCAAATAACTGATAGGCAATTGGCCAGCATGGCGGATTATGGGCAGTCTTTTACTATTATGGTTAGGTTCGTTCCCGTTACCCTGTAATGGGAAAAACTAAGGCTGATGATGACGATGATGATGAAAAATATATGTGATTACTTATTGCACTTAACTTGTACCTATTTAGGCTTTTTTATGTCACAGTCAGCAATGGAGCTGTTGGTTCGCCTGATGGCGCTACCACCCATGAACATTTAGAGAGACGTGAAGTCGACTGCAGACCTTACGCCTCTACAAATGGATTGCCGCCTTCAAATTTGCAAGGGATGAAGAAAGTATTGACGGGAGGAACAAAGGAAATGACTGGGAAAGACAATGAAAAGGATATGGGCCGGCAGGGTAGTTTTATAATCATGTTGTCAGTCGGTGCTGACACCTACAACGTATGAACATGCACTGTGATACCTACGCGCTATTGTTAATCGATTTATAGAGGTACATTACATTTAGGGTGTCCGCACCAACGGTCAACGTGCCTTCAGGGTGACTCTGAAACCTCCCTCAGTTATGTGTGTAGAAGTGCTGTGGTTAGCTAAAAAGACGATCAATGGTTCGATGACGCAAACGAGTGGTTAAATTATTAGCTTGATTCAGGTAGATAGACATTAAATGTAACATAATATGGGATATGGAAATACCCAAAGAGTAAAAAAAATTGTACAAATGTATATATATTTTCACCGAAGTTTGAAAATCCTACGTTTAAGATAAGATCAAATATTTGAATACTCGTTTTTTGCATTTTCTAGCCAAACGAAGTTTAATCATTGATCACGATTGTCAATAAAAATGTTTTTGCATTTAATTCCTAAGAGTATCCGTCACTAAAATAAATAATTCACCTAGTCGGATTTCTGAGGAAACAAACCAAAGAAAATACAATCGACTTGATAACCTAATTATTTTAAGTTGGTTTATGACTCAAAAGTTGCTGTTGCTGCGTTCTTCATTATAGGCATGCAACTAATGATAATGTTATACAACAAAGCTTAATGCAAGTTAGAATATATTCTATATAGATATATATTATCTACGGGTCTTTACATACATCATACAAATATTCGTACCAATTTCAATGTCAATGAAATTTAAGCGTCGCACTCCTATATATTGTACTGGCATCGTAACCACATAGAAGCTGCTGACGCAATTTCAAATGATACACCCGACTCCGCCGATGAAAGCGGCTCGACCGAACGCAGCGGAGCTTGCGGTCGACCACTGCATACTAGACAAGTGGACAGTGCTAGTCCGCCATAACCCAGCCTTTTCCCCCACAACCTTGGATATATGCAAACGCATTCTTTACCTGCATGCGTATAGTGCATAACAAATTCAATTCACTTATATATAATAATTAAAGGACAATTACTACATTTTTTCCTCAAGATAAACACAATTAACTAATAACTTGGTAAACAGTTGAAATGCCATTATTGGATATAAAGCCATGGGCTGACATTACGTATCGATGATTAAAAAATTAAGTCTTGTATAAACCGGTATAATACTTTGTCATTTTATGTTTATTACACCATTATGGATAAATAATAATGTTATTTTAAACTAACAAAATAATTTGAATATTATTCAATCAAGTAATAAAATATTGTGTATATTATGATCCGATATGATTTAGCGTTGGACCTCGAATATTATTGGAATTAGTAGGTACCTATAGTTGAAGTCCCAGGGTCAAACGTAAAGGTTATGTTTTTCCAAAATCACTTCTATAATATACTTATGTACCTATACAAAAAAAGCCTGAAGAGTCTGTTTGTTTGAACGCGCTAATCTCAAGACCAAAATTCCTTCACCGTCGGATATGTGTACGTAATCCCAGAGTACTGAAGACTATTGGGGTCTATAGGAGGTTAGTGTCAGTGTCAGATGCGATTTACCTTTGTTTCCATGAATAATCTTTATTTAATTAGCAGTTATCTATATTCAATCATCTGCACTTTCACACATTTTATTGATGATGCTAGTTAAACCGATATAGTTTTGTTTTACATTTGAAAATTATTTGAACATAATACCGCTTCCGTGTCCTAAACAAACTGACAGCGTCAAATTTAGTATATAATCATGCTATGGGAATTAACTAAATTCGTTTCCCATATAACGAGTATGCATATTGTTTTTGAACATAATAAAATATTTTTATTACTTGTTTTTTATTTATCATCACATATACAAAAAGTGGGCTTAGTTGAGTTAACATATTCAGAACATTCAATTGATTCTGAATGTTGTTTGGAAAAATGTACATTTTTATGGTATATATATACAAATTACTAAGCTTTATTGTAGCTAATAACAATTTACGATATAGATTCAAAAATGGAATAATTTTACTTTACTTTTAGGTCGAACCCGCGATGTACAATGGTTGCATGTGTTACCAGCAATGTATTTTGCATTGGTTTTGCTTAGTACTAAATGGTTAGGTTATGTATATAGTTTAATCAATTAATCTAGACATAAAGGACCTGTTTCTTGACTTGCTGTAAATCACTGATATCTTATTCTTTAATTTTTGACCTATATTTTCATACATTATAATGTTGCCAATTTATCATATCAAGTACATGAAAAACTGACAACAAGATTAGTAGTCTTATTACTTACATAATAAACTTTTAGACCTCCAAAGTATCAAATGACTAGAGTAAATTTTTTTATGTCTATATATAAAAATGCTGCCTTTAGGGAAGTTATATATTCACTTTTATTTTACTACAACGAAGTTCTAGAACGATTTCCCATCTTCTATTTGAAATTGCCAATCGAGGAACTCTTAAAAAAATTTGAGCGCTCCATTTTTTGTTATTTAGAAACAATGAGTATTATTTTATAACACTATCCACGTAATAGAATCAATTTGGATATATTCTTTCTGGATTATAAAGTAGAAACATTAAAGAAAAAAAAATAAAATTTCTATATGGTCATGCCTCTGACAGAATAACAGCGTCACAGCCGTTGCTGTATCATATATGCTGAATCAGTAATCCTTTTCCTCAGGTGAAAAAGACATGAAAAAATTTAGTAGACACCATATTATATATTGTAGTTATAAGAATCATTTATACATACATAAATTTTATTAATTCGACAAAGAATTTACGTCACTAATTGTAAGTGTTATATACGCACTAGCTGTGACCCGCGGTCGAAACCGCGTAAGTCCGTATCCCGTAGGAATATCGGTATAAAAAGTGCCTATGTGTTATTTCAGTTGTCCAGCTAGCTACGAAGCAAAATAGTATTATTATTCACCAATAGATGTCAGGAAAAAAAAACACGAATATGACATTTTCTAAAAAAGATTCCTAGCTAGATCGATTTATCGCCCCCGAAACCCCCTATATACTAAATTAAATGAAAATCGTTGGAGCCGATTCCGAGATTCCAATTATATATATATATATATATATATATATATATTAGTTTCAACCGCGGGTCACAGCTAGTATATATGTATAAAAGAATTGCTCGTTTAAAGGTATAAGATAATATTCTGATACAGAAATTGAAACACAGTAATGGTGTTTGTAACTAATTTAATAATATTAATTAATAATAATAATATACAATAGTAATATAATATATATTAGCATCAGTGCGGCCTCTCCGGTCGAGTGCTCTTTGGTAGTATTATACACAGCAGCCCGCTCGCTGCAACAAACACACATCAGTTAAACCTGGCTATATATAAACTAGCGGTCCGCCCGGCTTCGCTCGTGGTACATATATGGCCCATAGCAGGCAATGGTGATGTAGCTTTCTGATGCGGTAAGAACTTTTTGAAGTCGATCCAGCCACGTGTGGAAACATTATAAACAGACATCATATAAATGAGATTATTTATATATGAGTTTAAGTTTTTGTAGCGTTGAAAAGCTTTTTATAAATGAGATTTTTTTTAAAGAAGAATAAAAATTTTTGATCACGGGGCGGGATTCGAACCCGCGTTTTTATACAAACTTAGTCGGCCACAATACAAATTTGCACATGTGCACCCACCGCCACCCCCCCACCCGATTACACACACACACACACACACACACACACACACACACACACACACACACACACACACACACACACACACACACACACACACACACACACACACACACACACACACACACACACACACTCACTGATGAGCAGCGCGCCGAACATGTAGATGGGCACGACGCAGTGCTGGTCGACGAGCGCGCCGAACACCACGTTGCCGGCGATGGCGCCCACGCGCCCGCACATCACCGTCACCGCCATCGCCGTCGCGCTGCGCAACACCAAGCAGCATTATACACAATAACGTCAATGACCGCCTCCTTGGCGCAGAGGTTAACGCGTGAGCGTGGAACCGAGGGGTCCTGGGTTCAATTCCCGGTGGGGACGCACAAAAAAAAATGTCTCAGTCTGGCAGGACACAGAAGGCTGATCACCTACTTGTCCGTAAAGAAAATCGATCAGTGAAACAGATGTACATCATCTGCCCCATACCCCAGTAGGGGGCACGGGACTTCACTTTTACAATAACGTCAAGCACAACATCTTATATAGTAATAATCTATACATATAATAAATCTGTAGAAAAGTAATTTTTGTACATTGCAAAAATTGAAAAAAAAAATGGCCAGTGTGTGAAAAGATATCTAACAGAACCCATTTTTGAAATTTTTGTCTGTTTGTCTGTTTGTTTGTGCGCACATCACGTAAAATCAACGAATTAAATGCAGACAATGTTTATATACAAAAATTATACGTAACTTGAGGTATAACTTCGTTTTTGTTTCATCGAAATCGGTTTACTCTATCACAAGATATGATTAATTTGATATTCCTACGGGATACGGACTTACGCGGGTGAAACCGCGGGGCGCAGCTAGTCTAATATAATATACAATAACACAAAAATATGTATATAACTAGATGCTCGTCCCGACTTTGCCCGAATATACTATCACCCAAGTCAGTTCATACCCTGTCTGTATACCAAATTTTATCAAAATCCGTTCAGTTGTTTCAGCATGATTGACGGATAAACATCCAAACAAACAAACTAACATTTATAATACTAGTTTGATAGTTTGATTTCTATATAAAAGTTCACCGAAGCCTCTGGGTAGCTTTATAATATTAGTAAAGATAATAAGGTCAAATAGAGATGTAGTTAAATGAGTTTAGTGGATTAATTAAAATAAAACAAAACTTTACTAGATAGCATTGCAAGAAATATGGAGAAACTAGCTGCGCCCCGCGGCTTTAACCGCGTAAGTCCGTATCCCGTAGGAATATCGGGATAAAAAGTTGCCTATATGTTATTCCAGTTGTCCAACTATCTACCTACCAAATTTCATTGCAATCGGTTCAGCAGTTTTTGCGTGAAAGAGCAACAAACACACACAGGCATCCTAACAAACTTTCGCATTTATAATATTAGTAGGATATGTATTAAGGGAGAGTACTGGTGGAACATAAAGCACATATACTCACGCAACTTTAGTTGGGAAGATCTCGCATATGACGCAGAACAGCACCGCCTCGGTGCAGCTGACGATGGCCTCGAACACGCACGACAGCAGCAGGTTCTCCAGCGACGAGCGCACCAGGTTCAGCCCCAGCGCCGCCAGCCCGGAGCTGATCAGCATCATCACTGGAATACGTATGTAACTACTAGCTGCGTGCCCCGGCTCCACCCGGTAGTCGATTATCGTAATAATATCTAACCCATTTTTAAGTTGTATCGAACTGCACATGGTGTGCAGGTTTGATTAAAATCAGTTGAGCAGTTTAGGACTTATGATTCTGTGCTTTAGGAGTCCATCGCGGACAAGTAATTTTTCCCGACAAACGCTGTTCTGACTAACTCTTATCATTTTAGGGGTATGAAAATAAATGTCAGCTGATTCTCAGATAAAATGGATGAATGGATGACAATTGGTAAGATACTTGAAAGAAGTCGGTTAGGCAGCAACATGTAGTTGGGAAGTAAATTAATTTTCTATCGACTTCAGTAAAAGGACCTTAGAACTGTAGACATGGTGGCCTGATTCTTATTTCACTTAAGCCATGCGGTCTCCCGGCTTCCAAATCGGACCAGGAGTTCCTGAGATTAGCTGGTTCAGCACAAACACTTCAGCTGTATAATTTTAGAGAAAGATGTAACACTATGGAAGTCGCGTACCGAGCATGAGCTTCTTGCCGAGCATGTTGATGGTGAGGCCGACCCACAGCGCGGTGGGCGCGCAGCTCAGCGCCACCACCAGCGTGTGGATGTACACCGCGTCGTCGATCACCTGCGGGCACTCCGCCTTGCCCTGCATCCAAACTTACTATTATTCCCACTCAATCTTTAAGTCTCACTCAGACCCAACTCAATCCCGAACTAAAACTCTAATTCCAACTCAACTGTCACTCCAACTTTAACTCATTCTCTAACTCAATAATTTACTTAAACTATAATTCAATCCCTAACTCACACTTTTACTAATACTCAAATTCTAAGTCAAATCTTATTTACTAAATAAGTCTTCCCTTAAAAAACCTTTGTTATCATAGCACAGTTTGCCATTTACCACCGGTTCAGATATTGATAACAAATGTTACATGTTATCTATTTCGTTTACATATTGTTCAAAGGACGGATGTGCTGCGCTTTTTGCTAAATTTCACGTAATTTTGCGTAATGCGTCGCTATCTTTAGTAACATTAATCACTAATTCGTCAACTAGACGCTCGCCCCGGCTCCGTCCAATTATCAAGATACCTATTTTATCCCAAGGGAGCATTTAATCGGAACAAAAAGTATCCTATCACCTAAGTCTGCTTATACCCTGTTCTTATACAAATTTCATCAAAATCCATTCAGTAGTTTCAGTGTGATTGACAGACAAACATCCAAAGAAACAAATTTTCACATTTATAATATAGTGTGAAGTGTGATAATGTGATAGTGTGATAGTGTAAGTGGGATGTGATATTACCCAGCTATTAGTATAGTAACTTGCAATTGAAAAAAATCAATAAAGTAAATGTTTTAGTGGTGACGACAGTAATGCGGTATTAAAAGAAGAAATATGACTGTTTCACAACAATAAGAACCCAATAACCAACCAAGAGCTCGGAGCGGGTGACGTTAGCGGACACTTCGCACACGCCGGCGGATATGTCCGGGTACAGGGACGAGAACTGGCTGAACCGCTCGAACAGGTCCGGGAACCACATCATCAGCGTGTAGTAGCTGGAACAGGCATAAATATAGCAATTATAGCTATATCTAACATATGACGTGTAGATTCTTTGAGAAGTCTCATGGTTTTATTACTCCTACGGCTGGTATAGCATGCTCGTTGGTGATATTGACAACTAATTCTGGGAATTTTGATTGATTGAGAAAAAAATATGTTCTATGTGGTACAAAACTACCCAGTTTACATGACTAAGTTGCTACTAGTTAGCGAATTTTGCTATATTGGTAAAGAAAATCATGAGAAAATCATAATGTAAAACGTGAGGCATGCCTTGTGTGTGCCCGTACCCCTCAAGTGGACACAAGACTTTATCCTCCTATTATTACACAAGTTCAAGTCAAAAACAACAGAACAAATCCTACAAAGATTTATTAAAATGGCATAACTTTAACCAAATCATACATATTAATAATAATCGTAAATATACGTATAGTTCGGATTTGATAAAATACAATTTATTGGTGATCTACGGCGATATCTCACCTGAACATGAGGCCGAAGTCGACGAAGCAGCAGAGCACGAGCAGGCCGATGTAGGGCGGCGTGACGAGCATCTTCTTGCGGCGCCAGAAGGCCTGCCAGCGCTGGCTCCACGTCAGCGGCGTCTTCGTCTCGTTGCCGTTCGGGTCCGCCACCACGTCCTCCTCCTCGCCGTCGCACGCGCTTATCATTGATTCCACCTGCATGAGTTTTACATCACATGTGTGTTTCTGCTTTTCCGACGTCGTATATACGAAGGAGGTCCGCAATTAGACTCTTTTCGCTTTTTTAGTTTTTACCTTATGGTTTTTTCGTTACAAATGAACAATTTTGAGTTGAGCTTTGATTGACGTGATTGTTTTTGTTTGATTGATAAATTTGAAGTGGTACTTGCCCCAGTGAATTTTATGGTAGACTTTTTTTGCAGAAATTATTCATCTACCATTGTGCGTTTTAAAATTTAACTTAAGACAGCATAAAGCTACATAATTACCGAGTGATAAATGTATTAACCCATTTTTTTTATACAGATTTCTTAAGTTGACTTTTGAATTTAAATGTATTAACCCATCAGCAACCGGGGCCTGTGACTAGTTTCATATTAGAAAGCGACTTCAAAAGTCAACTTAAGAAATCTGTATAAAAAGTTTGTTTCCGTCGTCATCTTTGTTCATAAATACTTACAATTTCTGAAAATAACTGAAGCCATCTGGTAACTAAATTATTTTTGTTATCTAAAGAAACTGCCGTCCAAACAAGAATACCATAAATTATCATTTTCACAGAGTTTGTTCAGTTTTAAATAAAGTATTCATAAAACTCACTTTCTAAGACAACAATTTTACATAGACCTTTTTTGTATCAACTTAATTCATGGTCAACCATGCCAATCTAAATAAAAACTTGTTTTGCGAAGGCGTGATTAACAAGCAATGTTAATTAGTCCATCTCTAACGTAGAATTGCTTTGAATTGAGATTTAAAAATATAAATAGAATACTAAATGAACTGAGGAACTTTATAATCTAAACTTTATACTAAATATAATCTTTTACTATGTAAACATGCAAACAATGTCGAAAACAATTTGTGATTTAATTTTGATGTAGTTTCTTTTTAAATTCACAAATATTTTGGTTCCTTCTTTATAACATACCGGTAAATTTAGATTCTGTTTCCTAGCATTATAGCATAGGCCATTGCGTTATATAATATTTTATATAACGTAAGATAACATTATTTTAAGAGTACAATAACTACATAGTATAAAACAAGGTTGCTTTGTATGCAATATGCCCCTATGTATGCTTAACTCTTAAAAACTACGCAACGGATTTTGATGCGGTTTTTTATGCAAAGATACATTGAAGAGGAAGGTTTATATCTATACATATAATAAATCTGTAGAAAAGTCATTTTTGTACATTGAAAAAATTAAAAAAAAAAAGCCAGTGTGTGAAAAGATAACTAACAGAACCCATTTCCATCATTTTTGATATTTTTGTTTGTTGGTCTGTTTGTTTGTGCGCACATCACGTAAAATCTACGAATTAAATGCAGACAATGTTTACATACAAAAATTATACGTAACTTGAGGTATAACGTAGTTTTTGTTTCATCGAAATCGGTTTACTCTATCACAAGATATGATTAATTTGATATTCCTACGGGATACGGACTTGCGCGGGTGAAACCGCGGGGCGCAGCTAGTCTATACTAATATAATAAAGTTGAAGAGTTTGTTTGTTTATTTGCCTACTAATCTCTAGTCTCGCACTAATCTCAGGAACTACTGGTCCGATTTGAAAAACTCTTTCAGTGTTAGATAGCCCATTTATTGAGGAAGGCTATAGGCTATATATGTACCGCGGGCGAAGCCGGGGCGGACCACTAGTGTATAATAACATCTATTAAACTGTTCCGAATTTAACGCATGCGTAACCACGGGAAAAATTAAAACGGTTATTATTATTATAATTTAAAGAGCAAAGTTGTGAACCACAAGCAGAGCATATAATAATGTAAGCTTTATCTGTACTATAACAATTTAAATTACATCTGTATAAATTATTGCATTCATCCATTTATTAAATTTTATATTTCATTTAAATTGACAATAATGTAAACAACCGATTCTACCACGTGACATAAGCAATACTTTATTTTCATCCCTTTCCTGACAACAGATTCAACGTATATTTATAAGATTTTAGATTTTCCTTTCCCGTGGAATTTTCGGGATAAAACCTATCCTATGATCTTTCTCGATTCTCACATTATCTGTGTATAAAACTTCCGAATCGGTTGAGTGATTTAGACGTGTAGAACAGACAAAGAGTCAAACAAACAGACCGTGTACCATAAAACAATGTGTAGCTAACCGGGAAGTCCCTCTCCGTGAGCTTGGTGTTGACGACGAATATCCTCTGCAGCACGTGCAGCGCCTGCTCCGTCTTGTCGGCGTGCAGCAAGTAGCGCGGGCTCTCGGGGAACGGCAGCAGCAGCAGCACCACCAGCAGGCTCGGCAGCCCGCACGCCGCCACGAACACGCGCCACGACGTGTACTGGAACGCCGCGCCCTCCGCCGTCAGGTTGAACCGCGGGTCCTGGATTATCAGCCAGGCGATGCCTGCACGGAACGGGTGGTATCTATCATCATCATCATCAGTTTGTATATATTTGCACTGCACAAGCCTCCTGTGATGGTTCCGGCAATGGCAAAAACAACAACGCTGCCAAGTGCGGCTGGCAAATGTCACATGTCGTCGATCTTTTTGTTTCTCGGACATAACGTTTTCAAGCTGTGGTGATGCGGATGAGGCATAGATAATTGAAAATTCAATTTACTTTGACAATTTACAGAAACAAGAAATGAGACAATATGTGTACAAACTCATTCATCTAAATCTATTAAAGTATTTAGTAATTGTAGCAAACCAAAAAAATGAATAATTATTATGGAAAATACTATATTGCTTTAAATTAAAAAAGTGCAAAGGAAGAAATTTCAATAAATTGCTTCTATTATTTTTAATTCAATTCCTTTAGTTCTTGGTATATACTGTGGAATAAACACCAATCTTATTTATACCTGGCAACAAAATGGTTCCAAAAGTCCAGAATACTTCCAGCCTGCACAGCATCACGTCTCGATGCCGCAGCGAGAGGAAATCCCCGAAGTACGGGAACACGAGCCCCGTGGCGCCGATGATGCCGAAACCCGAGAAGAACCTGAAACCAGCACATGTCTACACACAATGGGTACGCCGGCGCTGATTGAAACCGGCATAGGAGTGGGGGTTGGTGGGTTTAGCAAGAGTAGCGTCGGAGAATTATATTTGTTATTTTAAATAATTAAAAGATATAAAACAATAAACACTTCCTGAGAGCTAATAAAACGCTAAATTTAAGACATTTGATATTTGAGATATTTTGAAGAAGGTATTTTATGACAGAGAAAGGTAAGTAGGTGTAAAGCAGAGTTGAGTGGTCACCACCATATTTCTAACACCTCTATAAAATATCATTTAACACAAGCACTTATTTCCATTAAAAATACTTATGACTACTTCACAAGTTAAGATCACTATTACCAATGAACTTAGCTAATATATTATGATCTTTCCAATTCATATAAAAGTCCCTGCTATATTGTTTTTATTAATTTTGTGATTTAGACATACCTGCAAGCGAGGAACGCTGGAAATGTCTGAACAAGACTGGACAGGAACGCCGCTAGAGCATCCAGGAGCAGGGCTCCAATAATAGCCTTTTTTCTGCCCCGGGCGTCCGCCAGGTTACCCCAAAAATAGGAACCTACGCACATCCCTGAAAGAAAGAAGCTTATATTATAATTTTATAAAAGGAGTCTTGCAGAGTTATACCCATACTCTAGTGGAAAACACTCGCAAAGAAATAACTAAGAAAATACCAAAATCCATAAAAAAGCAAACAAAATATTAACAAAATATCATATGTTGCAAACCTTTAATTTCAAAAACCTATTTAATCTGCCAGTTGGTTCACTCACCAATAAGCGGGGTGGCAGTGAGCCGGCCCTTGTCGCTGGAGGAGAGGCTGAAGTCGCATTCCGCAGCCGGCAGCACGAAGCTGAGGGTGGTCGTGCTGAGCGCGCACACCGCGTACACCGCGCCGCATGACATGAGCAGCAGCCATTGGAAGCAGCCGTAACCTGGCCGGGATAACGAGTTAGAAACGCCTTCAGAAATCGTCTTGCTAGAAACATTCCATATATTGCAGATATATTTTTATATACCCCCTCTGAATCTTAAAATCAACAAACCGTCTAATCATAGAATACAGACATAGGGGAATACGTATGATCAATCACTTAATCTTGCCAAGGCTTTTAAATATAAATGAATCTTAAAATATCTTAGAACGTGTGTTTTAAAATTCTACATTGTGTGAGATTTCTTAGTGATCAGAAAACGCATCATTAGTTTATATGTACATGATTTTTATTTTGTTTTTGTGTAATAAGATTACATTAATAGTATCCACTTTCTATTGTAGAATAATGAACAGCAAAGATACTTGGATTCTGACACATTATAATTACAATTTTTATCTTCTACTGCCTTCCCTACCTAGGTACTCTACCCTTGTTCAAGCTGAAACCCTATGACTGTCATCACTGTTTACAGAAGTGACGTCACTACATAAAACCAAACAGGAAAACGGGTAAATACGGAATCATAAATTGAGTCCTCAAAATGTGTTCAGCAAATGTACGGTAAATTCCGGCAGTGTCTCAAAATCCTCCTATAATCGTAAAATAGTCGTAAACGGGCCATTAATGACTTATAGCTCATAAACTAAATCAGATGTTATCATTTCAAGCCGGCAGTAATACGCCGATGGTTTGGACTAAATTATTTTATAACTCCCAATCCTGGTGGTGGTAGCCAGTCCTGTCCTCATGTCCGTCATGTCCTAAACTTTAAAGTAAACCACTTTAGCGTAATAATATACAATGATAAAACCTAAAGTGTAGACTTAGAAGTTAATATTGTTACATCTAAATATTAGTTCAAATACATATGTATTTTAAGACATTTTTATCAAAAAAAGGAAAATAAATAAAATTGAAAATGAATGAACACAAACTTAAACACGTCTTCTTACATAAATTTACAAAAAACATATCGTTAAAAGTGCTATATATATGCTAAGCAATAAATCGCAAGAACAGTCTAGCAACCGTCTAAATTCTTAAGACGAAAGTCTAAAGGACATTACATAACATTATTAGAAGCACGTAAACACGAAAGCTGTCAAGATCACCTCGCCACCTTTACCCTGAACTGAATTGAATGTTTTATGTACGTCATGAAAACGTGGTAGGTCGTATGACGGCGATCTGCGAGCTTCGACTGCTGGCAGACAGTCAAATTTCCTGACGCAAGGCAGAGTATGTAGCGGAATAGAAGTAAACATTATTGCATTATTCAACTACCAATTATTTTAGGCCTATGGCACACAAACATGTTCAATAAATAAAGACTTCATAACTGTCCACTGTATATAAACAAATTTGTATCGATGATTTTGTGCAAAATATAACTCCCAAAACAACAATCAACACGATCGTCTCTTCGTTACTCCTACTTATTTTAATATTTATACAAATCATTTTGAAATAAAAAATAATTTTATGTGGAAAAAATTATAATGTAAAAGAGGGTTATGTTGAAAAAATATCGATTAGCATTACTGGAACTAATTCATTAAATTTTGAGATTTAATTTACATTCATTTTACTTCGTTATTTTTTTCCAATTAAAATCAGTAGTACTAAAGGAATCTAGCTACAACTAGTTCTAACTGCAAAAAGCGCAATACCTATCTAACGAAAAACGGGTCGGCCGGTGATATGAACATAGTACACAAATTAGTAAAACCTTCGAATCTTCTGTATCTCATTGAACGCCAATTGTCTCCATCATAAGTACTTATAAGATTTATCGACATGGTCATCGCGGACCGAGCATAATATATATACCTAGGTCTTAACAGTGATTCAAACGAATGCTTGTTAATTTAATCGCTAACTGTCCCAACTTGCGTCTTATCAAAATGTTTGTAAATACGAAGACAGCTGACACAAGGCACATTCAGATATAAATAGACGAATAACACATTCTAAATAATTTCAGTTTGATTGTCCGCACTTACGTTTCAATTGCTAATTTAAAATGACTTTGTTTCATATTCCAAGATCGCTAGAAGAGGTTTGAATTGCAAATACAGACAATATAGGAAAAATACAGATAATATAGTAAATGAATAATTCAACAATAAATATTTTAATCTCTTTATTTTCGAAATGAGCGGGATATCTAATCATAAAAAAATCAAATTAAACTTTTAGTCCCTTACTTCTGAGCACAGTGTTCCTTTCCTCTTCCATTGAATCAATCAAAACTAAAACAGTTATAAGCCGAAAATGAGGTTCATAAATAAAGCCATAAAATTCATGTCTCGTTAAATTTAAAGCATAAGTAAACACTGTTAAATCCAATGAAATCCATCCATACGAAATGAAATCCAGTCACATAAGTTTCAGGGCTAGGCAGCTAACAAGATTGGTGGAAACCCGATACAATTAATTCGGGTCGCCGGAGGGGAGAGGGACGTATGTGCCCTTGATGCCAGTGACTATAATTTAATGAATTTTTTGAATTATGTAACCTATAGTATTATGTTAAATGTATATCACTCAGGGTTTACGTACGTTCCAACGCTGATAGAATTTAAAAATGGGTACAGAAGTTCCTGAGATTAGCGGTTAAACAAACAGATAAACAACTCTACTGCTTTATGTTATTTTAGAATAGATGGCGTGATCTTTTAAGTACGCACTAATTTTAATGGTCCGCAAAACAGAATTTAATTAAGTATTTAGAGTAACCTACAGAGAAAGTGTACAGGTTATTTGTACATCTGTCTATTCCAATAAACTGGACATGGTAGTTGGTGGCTTATTTAGTCATACATTTTTAACATTTATGCATATTTAATTAAATAAAATCTGAAGTCGAAACTCTAAATTTCACGTGACCTACTACTTTCGCGGGCTTTTCAAGTGTATAAATGTTTTTTTTTAAATAATTTGTAAAAACCATTTGACCGATTTCAAAAATTCTTTCACCATTAGAAAGTTACAGCATAGCTGAATGACATTGCATATAGTATATGTACCACGGGCGAAGACGGGGCGAACAGCTATATGATATTTTTCATTCCACTTGAACCCAAATTGTTTATGCCTTTATGGAAGTCGGTCAAAACCCATAACGGCATGGTGATAACATTTACATAGAAATTATCCGGACGAGTGAGCTTGCGCATTCGTTCGGAAACTAATTTATGTTAACCTTCAATTACTGTTTTGCTGAAAAGCGTGTAAAGTTAATCGAATTAGTGCGACGAGTATGGTTTAAGTCGCGTGGATCGAGGTTATGATTATTCTTATATTTTAACTACAAGAAAATTATAAATATAGCTAAAAAAGCTGATAGAATCAACTAAATTACGTCAATTGTTCATATATAAGGAGTATACGTAAGGAAATTATTAAACCCAGGCATAAAATAGATTCATTAAATTATTGTATTGTCACGGATCCTCTATTTATTTATTTATTTATGTATAAACAGGTACATCAACAGATCGCATATGTAACATTGGTAAAATAATAATTACAGATGACAATATTCTTATGCTTGACCCTATTACAGATGTACACAACATTATATATATAATAAGTGTACACAGTTTGAATTAAATCTGTCCTTTTAAAGTGGATCAAAAAAGCCTCTAGAGTATACAAACATACAGGTGAAGCTAACATAAGTGTGTTAACACATAGTTCTTAATATAATCTTGAATAATACTTGTTTACTATTTATACCATTGTTAAAATCCTACTAATATTATAAATGCGAAAATTTGTAAGGATGTGTGTGTGTGTGTTTGTTGCTCTTTCACGCAAAAACTACTGAACCGATTGCAATGATATTTAGTACGTAGACAGCTGGACAACTGACAACTAGACTAACATATAGGTAACTTTTTATCCCGATATTCCTACGGGGTACTGACTTACGCGGGTGAAACCGTGGAGCGCAGCTGGCAAATACATATTTATCAGGTTGCTGTCAAAGTAAATATATCTTTTCCAGAAGAAAGGTCATCGATGTTTCTATCTGTCTTCTTTAAGAACGAGGAAGGAGCCGTGGATGGAAAGCAAGTTCGTCACAAACACGTGTGTCGTATCATTTGAATTAAATCATGCACTGTCACGGGAGACGGTCAATAAAGCCAGCTACATTATCATCATGAACCGAATTGATCCACGCTTTATTTTATTGTTTTATTTGGTGTGAAGGTAGCGAGCTGCACTCAGAACGATTGTAGATTATTAGCGCAAGTGCTCTCAATGAGTTCGCTATAAATAAATACATTAAAATCGGAAATGGTTGCGCCGGAGCGTTGTATTCCGTCAATACAATCTATACTTCTGTACTAATATTATAAAGCTGAAGAGTTTGTTTGAACGCACTAATCTCAGGAACTGCTGGTCCGATTTGAAATATACTTTCAGTGTTAGATAACCCATTTATTGAGGAAGGCTATAGGCTATATATGTACCATGGGCGAAGCCGGGGGGACCGATAGTAATGTAATAAATCGGTATTGCTTCGCTCGCCTTTTTGTAGGTTTCGTACCCAAAGGGTAAAACGGGTGTGTATCACTAAGACTACGCTGTCTGTATGTACAGATCATTTGTACAGAACCCTTAAAGTCGCACGTTTTTATTCTTATTGAAATGCAGCAGTTGAAAACAGAAGCAGGTACTCCAGCTGTGAAGTAACTAGCAATGATTACGGATATTAACGCTGCAACTACAGAAAATCAAAATTGAATTAAAATAAAATCTAAATATAAAATACACTATCAGTGCTCCTTGAGTATATGTAAGCCTGGTACATTGTTATGAATTTCGAATCGATTTGTAAACAATATTGTTTAGTAGTTGAAGTACTCTTCCAATCCATAACAACCTGGTACATTGTTTTGGATTACGGGGTAGTTGTGTAAACAAGGGGCGGGGTTTCGTGACTTTCTCCACCCCTTTTACGTACAGCAAAATAATTTGTAATGTCTTTCCTTATACATTACAAAATTTCTAATTTATTTACAGTGTATCTCTCTTACTTTGAACTAACCAAAGCACGCGACCACGAGAAGCAGGGTCACGTAAAAAAAACTCTTTATGATTATAATAATAATAATATTTCTTTTCTTAGGCCTCTGAAGGCTTCTTTTTAGTAACATGACTTAAATAACGATGTTAGAAAATTTTATTAAAATATTTATTAAACGATATAATTTAAAAATAAATATAAATCTACATAATTTTTTTTTTTTAATATTTATGGGCAGTATTACTTTTTGATGCAAAAAAAATAACGAATTAATCAATCAATTTATTACTTGTGAAATAAGTAACAATTTATTTTATTAAACGTATGATTTTGTACAAATACCTAAAAATTTGAACAGGTTTATAATATGGCATTAAAAAGAAAACCTCCAACTCTCTTACAATATGCATTCGTATGATTCTTGTAAGTTTTGATTTATTAATAATATCAGCATGAAAAGCTGCAGGCTAAACTTATACTCCCAACTATATGTTCACAAGCGTACAGATGATGCACACAGGCAAACGCAGGGCGGTTTCACCTCCCTTCGGTGCATGCTAGCCTGGTACCCGATGTTTTGATTATAGTGTAGTTGGCCGCTTGTGAATGAATGCATTTATTTTATTTAAATGATTTTTTTTACACTCACGCTGTATGAATGAGTAAGGCAGCTTCAGCAAATAAACTCACGGATAGATTGTCATTTTAACTGCCGGATAAATTAAACAAAACATAAATATGCAGAAGTTGTTAAACTAGCCATAAAACCTAGAAAAAATAATTTAAACATTTTAAAAATAATTAATTTAAACCACACATTTATTTATACCTGTTACTGCCATCGTTATAGACGAGTCCACTTCAGAGTCATGACAGGCAATAATCAGTCAGTAAATTAATATGAATCAACCACAAAAATGTGTGAAAAAATTGATCAGTTAAAAGAAATCATATTGAAAATAATTTAAAAATACTTTCCTCCTATTTGTTAGCAAATATAGTAAAGACAATATTAAATTATGGCTTGAATACAATGATCCTCTTTCTATTCATGACAACCTGGTACATTGTTTTGAGTTACGAAACAGTACCTTGCGTAGTACAGGAGCACAGTGTAAAGAGAAGCGTAATTTAGACAGTAAATGTTCTATCAGTATTAATGTAGTAAATGTAGTAGTAAATGTTCAATCAGTCAGACAGACAATCAAATATTTTTGATTTTGATCTTTGATTAAATCACTTACGGAGTTATGGGACACACAAAAAATTTAAGTTCTATAATTTTTGCTTTGGCAGACGTTCCTCTTATATTTTATTCCTATAATAAGTTTTGCCAGCAAACACTTAATTGTGCATAATATTATCAACAAAAATAAACAACAAAAATAGCGTTTTTTTATAAACATTTGTGGATTTCAGCAAATAAAGCCAAAGCTTCTTATATTTTGGGACGTTTAACAAGCGTTATATGCGATAATCACCTGCTGACGGAATGATATCTCGCTGAAAATGTAAAGAGACATATAAAATTTTATAAAGTCCTAAACTTTAGACATAAATGTTGTTAGAAAAATGTGTTTATTTTTTAGGTATTTTAATCTGACATATAGAAATTTCCTACTCCTGGCGGATTAACGAATTCATAAAAATTGTATCACTCGTAAAAATTCAAAAATATTAGAGAAAATTTAAGAACTATATTCAATAAATATGACAGGCAAAATTTGTTCCAAAAACCTCATAATTCCCTTGAACCTTCTTATATCATCTGTGCTAAAGATAAACAATTCAAACGTTCTCCCAAATAACATGACATTAGTCTGGACAGCGTCTACACGAACCTATGTTTTATTACGCAGAGTCCAGTCATGTTTTGTGTCTACGTGATTTTTCCGCAGCTATTTTGAAGCGCGTAAACATCGTTATAATCAAACAATGGACGTCGTGTTGTGTTACAGGTCTTGTGGGTGGGTATTGTGACTAATCTAGCTCACTATGTAAGTCCTGTCAAAGTGAGAACCCACTCATTACTTTATGCTTTCATGCTTGTAGCCTGGTTGGACTTTGTACCCATTTTTACAAAAACTGCGCATACAAAGTTGTATGAAAGTTGACGCACATATAGGGAAAAAGATTCATTAAATTAATAAAGACAGTACCTGGATGACCGAGCTTTGCTCGGTATAACTTCGCGAAGTTAGATTGTTTATAAGCGTTTTTTTTCCAAGATCGTTTAGGCATTTTAAGTGAACACGTGCATTAAGAAGACACAAAACAATATAAACAATTAGTCTAACCTCAAAGCAAACACTCATTGACTTCGTTACTTAACAATGCCATCTGCTGGAACTTTAATTATTCGCCAAAAAATAGTATTAGTATTTTTATTCGCCAATAGATGTCAGGAAGAGTCGCTAGTTTTAAGTCGATAAAACACAAATATGACATTTTCTAAAAAAGATTCCTAGCTAGATCGATTTATCGCCCCCGAAACCCCCTATATACTAAATTTCATGAAAATCGTTGGAGCCGATTCCAAGATTCCAATTATATCGTTTAAAGATATAAGATTATATAATTTGACACTCACATGTCAATATGATTGAATTGTTATTAACATAAATGGAACGAACTTCAAAACCACTCAAAAGCGCAAAATAAATTAATTTAATTACTATAACGCTAACGCTAAGCGCTACCCCACTCGTCCAACAAAGCCAAGTAGGCTATTGCCTACTTGGCTTTGGCCTATCTATTATAGGTATGTAGTAATGTACTACTTGTGTTACTATGTAGTAAGTAGGTAGTATCTATCTATTATCTATTTCCATTAGACCTGCCTTGAAAGTCGGTTAAAAAGATGCATATTGGTAATTAATGAAATATTGTAATCTCATTTACTTATACAATTAATTTCTTAATCTTACAACACATTTCCTATAATATCGAATAATCAATCAAACCAATACATAAACCTCTTTATAGCATGTCGACACGCAACGTTCAATTGACCGACATTTGGGAAAAGTTAATTCCCGGCATAATATATAATAAGTTCAATGTATTCACAGCTTAGTCTAACAAGAAAAAATGCATTAAATTACAAACAAGTCACTGATTGTCGACAATAGTTATATAATCTCTAAGATTATTCTAACATATAATCTAATTTCAATCTTAAGGTAACACATTATGTATAGGTATATAAATTTCTATATTTTTAAACCTACCGTCACTTTTATTTGTTTTGTCTGGCGTCGAAGTGAGTGGAATTGGGTTTTTCCGACATTTAAATACAGGGAAACCCGTGCATATGCACCGGTACGACGCGATATATTGATTTTAAAATATTCAAGTTTCACAACGTCCCTAAGGGCCAATAATATTTTCACTTAACTTGATACAAGGCACCAGTTATTAATACAATCTGTAATCCTTTCGCCAAAGCTTACAAATCAAGCTTTCAATGGATTTAAGTATAAAATTTAAAACGTATCCATTACTTTGTAATTGCATATTATGCCCAATACAACACCACCTACGTGATTAAGTAGTATGTACCGACCTCAATTTATATATGATTTAGATTAATATGACGGTACAAATATGAAGCTCTAAGTTCGACCAGAATTTTAATTAACATTTGACTTTTAAAAAAGAATAATTATAATGAAAAATTTATGAGGCGATGAAATAACAAATCATCTAGACTGATCGCCTAGTTATAATTTTTTTTCTATTCTTTAAAAATTTCCATGGACCATTTCAAATATTATTTCAGAGTTGCATATATGTATGCGATTCTTGAGTGCTATATACGTATATGGACGGACTGCACTAGTCTCTTTAATAAACTAAAACAATGTATAAATCTGCTTCGTAAACAACCCGTATTAGCTGCACCAATTAAATTGTTTTCATTTGCTTATATTAATAGAGTTATAAAGGAAGTATACGAATTACGTTTCACTTTGTAATGTTACTACTAAGTATTAATCATATAAGTTATTCTTCATTTAGGCACATGTATGTTATACTTAGTCTGGCCATAAATACTGTTACACTTAATTATAAAAAAATATTACATTTGAATTTCGAATCTGT
>NC_052104.1:9108446-9125127 GCF_012273895.1 Zerene cesonia | reverse complement strand
AGTAATAAATGTTATTTGCAGTTAACAATTTTCTTTTTTCTTTATTACAATATTTATGGCAAGACTAGGTATACACATGACCCTTGGAGCGGTGGTTGGCAACTTGAAGTTACACAAGTTCTCGAAAGAATATTTAGTACAGAAAATTGTGTCTACTTGAAAGATGAAAGTACGAAAATTTGAGCATTTATTAAGTTACAATGAAGAGCTCGCAGGAAGTATTGGTGAAATAAATGGCGTAAAAAAACTAGCTTACAAATGTACATTATTCCTATGTGATATTGAATTCTATCCCGAATCAAACCAGGCAGCCTGGAATCCGGGAGCCGGGTTATATGTACAAAGATTATAAGTTTGTTTTGTTTATCGGTAGCTACTGACACAGGCTCTCGGTCAATAGATAGCAATCAAATGTTCATGTAACCCAGTGCTTAAGTAAAGCAAATATAATAGAGTATAGCGCCTTTCAGTTAATAGTGCAGAGACAATCGTAGAGCGAGTCAATGCCATAGCTTTTAACTAACGAAGGGTGTGTCACTGCTGCCCTAACAAGGGCGTTTAGATAAACATAATAATATAACATTTCACTTGTATCTACTAGTTATTGCATTATCCATAATCCATATCTACTCCTGGATAATTATTTATCGCGTCATCAAAAACAAATAGTACACGACGCCGAAGCGAACAGTACGAAGCACATGGCGGAAAGACAGTAAGGAAAATATTAACCGGTTTATAATCTATATCAAAAGAAATGTTAGATATTATAATAGTCCACGAAACATATTTTATCAAACACACACATATTTTATCACATAAAACTTACTTAAAACAGAAATAGATATCTTCTATACAGGCTGTCTACAATTAGCCTGCCTAAACTTTATTGCGTAACTGGAGTTCTATAAAACAAAATGTTTTATTTGTGTGAAGGACACTTTCAGTCTTACTAGTAGTAAAATATAACCTAGAACTGTCACGAGAAAATTATGATCATTCAAAATCTCTACAAACTGTTTGATAGTTCAAAGGAAACAATAAAATCTCAAGTGCAATTTTCAGTGTGCTTTGATCGTCATGACAGTTGTTTTGGCGGGAATTTTATTTTCAGTTGTCTCGTGACCTGTCCGTGTCTTTTTGTATTTGTACCGCGAACTTGGTATTCGAATTTCAAAATAGTTTTTCTATATATTAATGCGTTATTCTTGATATCGAATCCCGAAAATGTTGCCATCGCGTATCTGTTTAAGAGAAGAAATTATATTTCATTATTTATATGTAATCTTAATCAAAATTATTAACTGATGTTCTGAAACATTATATTTTAAATACGAATATGTATCTAATAGATACTACTGAATGGACTTCCTTATTTCTATAATATTTGTAATAAGTGCTTATCAATACTAATATTATAAAGCTGAAAGTTTGAAAGTTTGTTTGAATGCACTAATCTCAGGAACTACTGGTCCGATTCGAAAAAGTATTTCAGTCTTTGATAGCTCATTTATTGAGGAAGGGGCGGAGGGCCAGTATAATATAAAACCTTTAAATCTATAGGATTTGGCGACAGGCATATTACTGTAAATAGGAAATGTTACATTTAACGCACACAATTATAAAACAGTAAAAACTCACCGACCCTGAAAAAAAATCTATTAAAATGTAAAAACAAAATCTAAATATATATAACACCCTAGCATTTTAAATGTCCATCAAGTGAAGTAATGAAATGGAAATTTTCTAAACAATAGCCGGTAACAGTGCGAGCGTTTAATTGCATACATAAAGCTGAACATTCGCGTCTGCCATTTTATCATTCCGTCCTTGCGGCCAACGGTTTATTTCCGTTTGCTAAATAACAAGCCATTTCTCATTTATTTGAGGGCGAGGTTTCATGCAATTTGCGCAACGCGTGAAAGTCTGAAGTTATTCGGATTAAGTTAAATGTGGAAGAATGTTGGATTGCAGTACAATCTGGAGATCTTCAAGAGAAGAGTGAATAGGTACCTTCTAGGGAAGCGCGCTCCATCTTAGACCACATCTCAGCTTACCATCAGGTGAGGTCGTGGTCAAGCGCTTCCCTATCATGAATAAAAAAAAAATGTTCCCAATGAAAGTGTTATGATTATGAGTCTCGTGTTGTATGTATTCCTGTTGATTATTTATATTTGCTACAAGGCAAGGGTGTTATGGTATATATCCATAGATAGCATCTACTGTGAATAATAATTAGATGTTCATATGGTATCTAATGCAGTGGTGGCTCAGTGGTGAGAAGCTCGGACTTCAAAATCGATAAGTCGGGGTTCGAGACCGGGCGAGTGTGCAGGAAATAAATTGGTTTTTCAATTCATCTGCACATGTGGATAACATCACCACTGCTTAAACGGTGAAGGAAAACATCGTGAGGAAACCGGCATGTCCAAGAATCAAAAATTCGACGACATGTAACATCTGCCAACCCACACTTGGCCAGCGTGGTGGATTATTGCTTGAATCCTCATAAGAGGCCTGTGCCGCAGCAGTGGGATCATATGTGGGACTTTATGTACATATATACGAGTATTATGATGGATAGTGAAATACGTCTAAATTTATAAATTAGAGTCATTAAATTATTGCTAACTTGCAGTCCGCCTCGGCTTCGTCCGTGGTACATATATCGTTTATAGCCTTCCTCAATAAATGGGCTATCTAACACTGAAGGAATTTTTTAAATCGGACCAGTAGTTTCTGAGAATAGTGCGCAACAGACAAACAAACAAACTCTTCAGCTGTATAATATCAGTATAGATAAGCAATTAATGCATTAGTATTATTTACCCTAAGTGGCAATATACTAAGAGAAAAAAACTGAAAGTATTGAATATTTTAGGACTCCCAATTCCGAAATATTTCGACTGAACATTATCCTAATTAAAATTCAAGGAAAGCGTCAAATAATAATAACTAATAGGTCGAATTATAATAAATATGTCCAGCCAAATTCAGTGGAAAACATTATCAATATAATAACTAATTGATTTAATAAAGCGCATATACTAAAATTTGAATTAATCAGAATCCACAAAAATTCACCTGAATTATCAATTTGTAAAGCTAATAGGGCAATATGTTAAAAACGACATTGTAGTAATTCGCGTTACCTTCACAGAAGGTCGACCAAGCCCTGCCTTGACAAATTACTAATCTACACTAAAATAGACTCGACCCCAACGAAACTGATCGAGTGGGCGTGGTTTATCTAAACTGTAGTGGCTTTTCAGGCCTATTTGAACGGGCAATTTAGAAAATATTGCGCAGGCTATCTGGTAATACCTATAAAAGCTGTGGCATTTGAGGTTAGGAATTATATATATCGGTAGTGATAGAATTAAAATAAATTAATTAAATAGCCAATGTTCAGCGGCAATTTCAATGCTCAAACGCTTTAATGTACAAATGTGTAAATATAAAAAACGTTAATAAAAAAAAATGTTTGTACACATTACATTGTTGTATAAGTGCCATTAAAATTAATGTTTTCTTTTCAATCTGAAATAGAAATAACAACTTTATTTATAGAATACTTAAGTAGTAAAGTTGCAAAAAACATAAGTTTGATTCTTTCAGACATTCTCCTCGTCCTATCAATTGATTTCCAAAATCTCATACCTCTTTAAAGACAATCAATGAATTTATAATAATACATTTACAAATAAGTCTCGAAATAGGTTTCATTACACCAACTAATCATCTGTATAGTTTGTTTACACTTAGGGGGCAATGAAACGACTGTCACGAGCTTATTGTGTGATAGAGGCTGTTAGTGAAAAGATGAGACCTGTCAAGTTGCACGTGTTTCGAGGAGACTTAGGAGGAAATAGCTGATTCCTAGAACCCGATTTACTTAGGTTGTCAGTGAGATGGTTAGGTCAAGTGACCTGCTGCGTTTGGTTTTTTTTAATCTATATCTGATTTGTTTAAGAGGGTTGATAAGCTTATCTTATTAAGAAAGCTTCGCGCTATTTATGTCTTAATGATACATTGGCAGTGTGAAAAACAATTTTATTTACTTTTTAACAGACTGCAATTAATACGCAGGTTCTCAATACGTGCGATATTTTTTTGTGTTTACCTCATTACTTTTTACTGGTTTAACCGTATTTGATGATTCATTATTTATTTGATAGCCGGTAGTTTCATTCATTTGTTATAATTCTGACAATTTGAATGCGATTTAGTTTGTGTTAAAAATAATTATTTGATAGATAATTTAACAACATTTCCCAATTACTAGAATAGTAACTTTCGATCCTATTTTTGCCTAGACGTCGTTATTTCACCTGGGAATGATTACAAGCAACCTGTTAACGCTATTACGCGCTATTACCTACTGTCACCTTGTAAGTATAATATTTTGTTTTCGTCGGATCACGCGGTTATAGAATGACACTTTCAATAAACAATGAACTGTTCTGAGTTTATTTTGAACGTTAAAAATATAATCTGTTTATTCTCTGTACATAGATTTAGAAAAATGAAATGTAATTTATGCATATACAACAAAGCACTTCTAATTTTTTAAGTTTATCCTACAGAGTGCATCTTGAATATATTTTTATTCAATATCGTATATGTTAACCCATTTGTACTTTTATGCTTCTTCTAAATTTGAAAATAGAATTGTACAATCTTTGCCTATCCCATCCCTCTATCAATACTAAAAAGAAAAAAAAAATGACGAACAACTCACCAGCGTGGTGCAGGGCAGTCTCAAAGGGCGCCCGCTGCAGTCTCTCCTTGCTCTCTGCCAACAAAACACGAATATTTGAACGGAAATAAACCAGTCAGTTTGCCAAACACGGCGATATGGGCCAAAGTTTACGAACCAATCAGTGGGTAATTTCATATTAGGTATATTTGTTGTTTGTCTTGTTGGGATTGGACTTTGACCTGTTGAGCTACGTAGTAGGTATCTACAGATACATCCAGTCCCAAACTCTTGATGTATTGTACTTACAAAGACTCTTACGAAGACCAGACCATGTATATATATATAATAGACATCATTCACACACTTAAAATTATTCAATCAAAGCCACGCCTCAAAGCATAAATAAACAGAATATGAATTCAGAAAGAATCAAAATTCACACTTTATTTTTTTCATAATTATTTTAATTTATAGAAAACTAGCTTTGCCCGCGGCTTCGGAGTAGTTAATAGATGTTATTATTCATATAAACCATCCTCTTGAACCACTCTATCTATTAATAAAAAAAACCTATCAAAATTAGTTACGTAGTTATAAAAATTTAAGGATACACTAGCTGTGACCCGCGGTCGAAACCGCGTAAGTCCGTATCCCGTAGGAATATCGATATAAAAAGTGCCTATGTGTTATTTCAGTTGTCCAGCTGTCTACGAAGCAAATTTCATTGCAATCGGTTAGCAGTTTTTGCGTGAAAGAGTAACAGACGCAAGCATACATAATATGCATCCATCCTCACAAACTTTCGCATTTATAGTATTATTATTCGCCATTAGATGTCAGGAAGAATCATAATAAATTGGGACTACTCAAACGCAAGTAAGTTTAAGTCGATAAAACACGAATAAAACACAAATATGACATTTTCTAAAAAAATTCCTAGCTAGATCGATTTATCGCCCCCGAAACCTCCTATATACTAAATTTCATGAAAATCTTTGGAGCCGATTCCGAGATTCCAATTATATATATATATATATGTATATGTATATATATACAAGAATTGCTCGTTTAAAGGTATAAGATATGGACAGAGAAAGCCACTTTGTTTTATACAATGTAGTGATATATTTAAACGTAAAACCGCGTTTCAATTAAGTTTTTCTGAAAATAAACAATCGTTTCAGTTTTTTTCTATATTTTGTTATGTGCGAGTGCTGTTTAATTTTACAAAATTTAAATAAGTGTATAAAAATATTTCCATAAAGGTTCGTTAGTTAATTCATTTGCCATAATTGCAAATTCTCTCCGAACAATGAATTAGATGCGAATATTATATGAAAACCATTTCATATTCAGGTTAGAGATATTATGGCCCATACAGCCAGACTTTATTAAATTCTTTATTAATCGAGTAAGTCGAGTTAGTTATCAAACTTGCTTTGCCCTGCAGTGTTACGCAAAAACTGTACTTTTTACCTTATGATTAAAAATTCTACCGCAATACATATTTCTATAAGAATTGGCATAGAGATCTATTTTGAAACAATGCAGAAGAGTGAAAAATACATCTTCATGTGCGTATAACGTCGAATAATTTTGATTCGAGAATGCTCTGTTGCAGTTATGAAAGTCTAATTTCCATTAACTATTGCTAGAAATAGCTTCTAATCTGTCTAATAAATGAGCGGATGGAAGGATATCCTACTTTAATAATTAAAACTCCAGGATGTTGGCAATCTTTGAACAATCAGTTTTAGCTTTTTTGCTAATTTAACAAAAGGCTATGATGAAGTGACATAGCATATTTAATCATTTATTTACAGTCAATATCAAATTTTTTATATGCGAAAGCTGCTTATATTGTCTTGCTGAAACTTTATACTAATATGTGAAACTGTTTTAATTTTTGCTTTTTTATCAAACAAACTTTATTTCAAAAGGAATTTTTCCTAAAATGACATTTATTGGTCCAAAAATATATATATGTATTTAATATGTTATTATAATCAATTATTGTTCAAAATGGAAATAGATAGTGATTGTATCGCAAAATACCTAAATGACAATCGATGTCAACAGATAAGAACTATTATCAACAGCGCTAAAAGCGTTTTAAATAGCTTAAATTAAAGTAACAAAATATTTATCCATTTATAAGGCAAAATAAAATAGTAATATCTGGCTTTTTCTTCTTTATCAAAATCTTTTACAATGTAAAACCGCAACTCACGCAGTATCTATTTAATAATCTGTGACGTAACGCAAATAATCTCAGAATAGTAAGTACTGGCATAATATACAGTTTCAGAAAAAAAAAACAAAACATTGCAACGTCAATCGCAGCTTACCAGCTGAGCTATGTTCAAACTTCGAACGTATTTTCCCGCCAATACGGGTTATTGAACTTGACAGTCGGTACGACCTCCACCATCCGCGCTACAGCGAAATCGAAATAGATCCGTCCCAGAAACAAATTCACTGGCTTCCAAATTAATTTTGTTCGCTCATGATCAGTTCTTACGAAAATATATAAATTCTTTAATACTTAATAAATATTGTTGACTAACATTAAAATGATAAAATAGTATCACTCTTTTTATTCTGTGACTAGGGTGTTCAAATAATAATTTTTTAGGTACAGAAATTAATTATGTGTAATAAAGTGAAATAAATTATGAATACAATAAACAGTAATGTGAATAACAAAGTTTTGTTCTCGAAACTAATAATGTAAATATTAAGAATCCAACTACCTCTCATCATGCCAATGAAGAAAGTGTTCATATTTATATTTTATATTTAAAGAATTTTTTTGTTTAAAGAAATCACTTCCTCTGTGACATCATCATTTTATTTTTATTTCAGGATATTTCATACAAGTATAAAAATGGTATAATTAAAGGCATCTAGTCTAGATTTATATATCACATTGTAAATTTGTATGTAATAATTTTGTTTTAATTCAGTGAGGGAAAGGAAACCGCCCTTCGACATCCTCACGCCCCGAACGAAACACAGCAGCGTGCTACTATTTCATGCCGGTCTTTGTCATGAGGTATTTCCTCGTTGCAAGCTGGCCCAATTCGTGGCAAAACGTGACTCCCACATTAGCCTAACTTACTCCCTTTAGTTGGTAGTTTATTACCATCAATACCATATTTATAGTGTTTTATCATTAACTTTTCCAATATACCATAACACTAATAAATAACAACGAGTAATCGACAGATCAACTAAAAAGACAATGACCTAAATGATTATGGGACGCAACCTTATATCACAGTTTACATACTAAATACAACCAGTAAAAGATAAACAAAATCTGGATCCATCCAGAACATTCGATCTGTCAAACAATTGAAATGTACACAAGCAGTATGCCAATCAATTGCTTTCTTTGCAGACACAACAAATCTTTTTATAACCAGCCATACTGTTATTTCTTGTTGTTTCATTTTGTCGTATCAGAATCTTCGTTAATTGAATTATATTAAGAACTCTAAATAATTCAATTGATATTGTTATTTCAAATAAGAATACTAATAAATAAAAAATATCGAAACCTTTTTTTTTTGGAATATTTTTTAAAATAATTTTAGTCTGATTCATTCAAATCTTCATATTCGATACAATGAATAATCAAAAATGTATCAATCCTCTTGAATTGAATGTTATATAGTCTTTATTTAATTAAATCGGTAAGTAATTAGGAAAGATTCTGTATGAAATAATGTAATATTTATGCTTCCAAAGTATAGAAGAGAATGCGTGCGCGAATGCGTCTCGTTGCCAATTACAGCATCAATTAAAGTATCATCTTCATCTGTAGCTCTGATAAGCGTTAATCAAAGTTAATCCAGCTAACAGTCAGTTCCCACAACAATATACCATCAAGTGCGGAGTGTTTGATCTGTTAAAATATCACCATCACCAGCAATTAACGCCAATGAGAGACCAGCTTTGGCTGGTGGTATCTGGATATTTTTAGATTGCATCGGTTGTTGGGCAGTATCTGCTCTGGCCAGCTAAGGTTAGTGTTTGGAAGGTCACTCTTCATTTCGCAGGCAATTTAAATATAATTTATATTTCTGTTTGTTTGTTTTGGCTCTGCTATGCTAAGGCATCAAATCATTAATTAATAACAAACGTCTTATTTAGAGTATAATAAATGACTATCCAAGTTCTGTATATCTTTATGCCAATGTAATAACCTAGTTCAGAAGGCAGAGCATCATTGTTAATGTAATATTTGTCCTTGCTAATAATAATAAATAAATATGCTAGCAAAAGGTGGTGCTTCCCTCCTGAAGCATCAAAGGCAATTATTTATGTTTTTGATTGATCAAAACATTATTTAAATACCAAAGCCCAATAAGCGCCATATTGTCTCGGTATCATACAATAAGTAAGTTTATGGGATAGGTAGGTAGTATATTATTATATTATCTGTGGTATAGGACTCGCATCGCTTTGATTAGGCCACAGACAATTTAACATAAAGTCTCTTCTACAGATACATCAAACCCTGATAAAGACAAAGGCTACTTTTTTTTAATAGATGATTAAATAGATGATATGATGTTGATGTTTTCTCTCGCAAAATTTATTAAACCCAATTGACACATAAAAATTGTGCAATATTTTTAACAAGATGGATAGGAAATGTAAGAGACTACTTAGAAGATTTAAGATGATGTGCACACGAGTGAAGTCAAGGACTGAACTGTATATTATACTTTGTTCCTGTAATCCTACTAATATTATTAATGCGAAAGTTTGTAGGGATGTGTGTGTGTTTGTTGCTCTTTCACGCAAAAACTACTAAACTGATTGCAATGAATTTTGGTACGTGGATAACTGAACAACTAGAATAACATATAGGCAACTTTTTATCCCGATATTCCTACGAGATACGGACTTACGCGGGTATAACCGCGGGGCGCAGCTAGTAATCCATAAATGTCAAATGTCCACAGAGTAGCAAGCTTTTTAACGCTCATTTTTAATTAAAATGTTTTTTTTTTCTTTTTGGCATCTGTATAATCATGGCCACCTATAAAATGTTATGTGCATCAGCAAAAAGCTATTGTGATTGTAATAAAAGCTGTCAGCTCTGTAGTTTAGCTAGAATAGACCAGACAGAACAGGAATCTAACAGATTCCAGATACGTTTTTACTCACATCAGTCAGATAGACTAAATCATAAAAAGTATTAATAAAAGAGTATGTGAATTTATTAATTTGTTAAACGACCAAAAATATCCCTGGTACATAAAAAAAATATTACTAACATAACTTGCATTTTTCTTGAAGCAGCGGTTATACTTTGAAACTAAATTTATAATGAAAGAAGATAAATAACAACTCTTGTAAGTACATATTTGACATCTATACTAATATTATAAATCTGAAAAGTTTGTTTGCTTGAACGCGCTCATCATCTCAGGAAATACTGGTCCGAATTGAAAAATTCTTTCAGTTTTAGATTGCACTTTTATTGAGCAAGGCTATAGGCTATATATTTACCACGAGCGAAGCCGGGGCGGACCGCTAGTAATTACATAAAAGTCGTAGAAATATTAAGTGAAATAATAATCAATGAACAAAAACCTCATCGTTAACATAATACGTAGTTATCTTTTATCACCACTCAGGGCCCACTCAAAAAACATATTAATTAAGGTACATTATATTTAACTTATACTTCAAATTTATGATAATAGTGAAGTCCCGATGACGATCTGATGAAAATCTTATTTTCTTGTGTTTGATTTGACGCGTGTATTATACGTAGGGGTACGTGGGGTATGGGGCAGATGATGTACATCTATTTAACTGATTATTTTTAAAACGAACATCTTTTTCTTCGACTCTTTAAGAAAAAAAATTGTCATGTCTTAAACATATACCCACTAATATCATAAATGCGAAAGCTGTCTCGCTATTCTTCACGCCTAAACCGCTGAACCGATTCGGATGAAACTTGGTACATTTAATAATAAACAATGTATGAGAATCACCGAAAGTTTGTAAGGATGTGTGTGTGTTTGTTGCTCTTTCATGCAAAAACTACTGAACCGATTGCAATGAAATTTGATACGTAGACACCTGGACAACTGAAATAACATATAGGCAACTTTTTATCCCGATATTCCTACGGGATATGGACTTACGCGGGTGAAACCGCGGAGCGCAGCTAGTAAGTAGGTCACAAATGATACCTACAAAAACTAGTCACAAATCCATTAATATCTCATTTTTAGTACCAGGCTTTCAGGATATCCGTGTAAGCTCACGCTGATGACGTCACTGAAAGACTCAAGCTGAGACGGTGACATCATCAGCTCTCACAGACGTATCGATTGACGCCTATCTATTGATAACGATATAGACCATGATGGTACAGTCAGCAACGGAGGCTATCACGTATTCCCATATGTAATGCAGTTTTAACGCCGCAAATTATAAAAAAAAACATTAGTACGTATGAAATTCCTAATTTTAAAACAGCACCTACCAAGAAAGTACTCTTCTGCATTTTGGTAAAAACATCTTCTCGGATTAAACATAACTGACTAAAACGAGACAATTTAATGGTATATATACGGGTATATTATAGTTTTTCGAATAAAAAATGCCCTACTTGTTTCTCTTTAAATTATATATAAATACATAACTATGCGTTTATTTATTCACATAACCTTCCTTTAGCATTATACATAAACTTCAACTGTATTTATATATTTTAATACCATATTCTATTCCTTGAACACAATAACAACGACAAGTCAAATATGGGCTATTGGGTAAACTGTTTGAAGAGTTACTTGATCAATTTCCGTTGCTGACCGTACACACAAGTTTTATATAAAGGCTAGAAAACCTATCGCATTACTTATATTCCTCACTCACGCATGTTAATGGGCACTTACGTTCATCGTGTCGTTTAATGCACACTATGATATACTAGCTGCGCCCCGCGGTTTCACCCGCGTAAGTCCGTATCCAGTAGGAATATCGGGATAAAAAGTTACCTATATATTATTCCAGTTCCAGCTGTCTACGTACCAAATTTCATTGCAATCGGTTCAGTAGTTTTTTCGTGAAAGAGCAACAAACACACACACACATCCTTACAAACTTTCGCATTTATAATATTAGTATGATGATGATGATGATATATATGAAGTGAAGGGAAGAACTCATGTCAGCTGTATTTATACTTTTAAATTATCAAAATCATCATTATCAACCCATATTTGTTTATATTGCAAGGACTGACTGAAGAAATCAAGCCATTATCCACTACGTTGAACACAAATACAAATTATAAGATATTCTGCATTTTTATAAGAGTTGTTTCGACTATATTTTTAATACAACGTCTTTTATTTCATTATTGAAATAAATACCCTTTTCTATGGAAATGCAGTTATTTCATGTTGTAACTGCATAAGTACGAAAATCCAAAACGATTATCAGGCAATTTTAAATGAAGTTAAAGATGCAATATCAAGAAAATGTCAAGGGATTTTAGATTTTATATCTTTCTCTGCGAATTACCGAAAGTAAAACTCCAATAGACCTATCTCTTCAGAAAATGAAGATAAAGTCATGGAACACATGAGCATCCATGCCAAAACTACAGACATCCTAAATATTTTTTTATAATGCTATGAATCAGTCTCAAATAAATATCTTATTTATACAAAACATATTACGTATTTGTAATGTTTTGTCCCATCTGTAGGTCAAGACAACGAATGTCAGTCAACTCGAATTATCGCGAAGTTATGACTATAATCTGAATATATTTTTCAATTAATTATCGACTTTTAGAGTCTAAGAGACATGCATTGTTTTAATTTTGAATAGAGATATTGGAAGTTATTTTTAATAGGGTTTTAAATAAGTAATTAAATAAGGTAGAATGTATTCAAAATGCATTTTTTTGTTTTAATAATATGATCGCAATAAAAGTATGACGTATTCAATTTGATGACAAAAATCCTTAATCATAGTACGAAATAGTATACCCCGAAAAATCTATAAAACTATTCACACTTGCGTGACACACTAATGTAAGCATACATATACATAAAATACTCTCGAAAATGCAATTCTTCTGCCGCAGTATGAATAACATAAATTTACTTTTTTATAGTCGGTCAAATTGAATACAATTCCATATCAATCTTGTAAATTTCCAGTTTAAATTGACATGTCCATGTACAGACATAATAGCGGATATAATATGTTATATGAGTAGTAGGTGCTCAGTATGTTTATATAAATAATCGACACTACCCTTTTTCGACATCAAAAAACTCCATAAATCCAGCTTATTCAATGTTTACGTTATTTTTTAGTCTACAAATATATACATAGTATCTAATTTAGGGAACCTTACGACCAATTTTATTCGATCTATATTAAAAACTAGCTCTTATCCGCAGCTTCGTCCGCTATCAAAATAAATTCTCTTCCGGCAAGCAGGAGACTAAAGGGTTAAGGGTTTTATATTTATTTGTTTATTTATTTAATTCAGTTGGAAGACGAGCAACAGATAACTAACATGTAAGCGCTAATAATCTTTCATAGAACAATTTTATCAGGCCAATAGTGGCGATGGACTGATCATTGCCTTTGACAGGCGTACCTATGGAAATGAACATTGATGCATTATCATAGTCGTTTAATTATTGCGCTGTGCGGTGCGCAAGTTAAGCGATTTCAGCGGGGTCGGAAAACGGATGGGTGACCGCGTAACGTCTAGAATTTCCCTTTCACTTGACGAAAATTGAAAAACAAAATTCTTAAGCTTTTTCTTTATTTTTACTTAGTAAAAGTCAAGAAAACAATAAAAAAATGTATCGCCTGTCCGTAGTTAATTGCGTGTATCGTTAAGAAGCATTTGCGATAATAACCCCATAAAATATATTATATGTCGTATTTAAAAACGAACATATGTTAATTTAATCCTTATCAGTCAATAAAAAATTAAACAGTCCTCTTTAAACGCTATATGCTTACACATTTATTTTTATTAAACGATATTTCCCATACTTCAAGATTTAACAAAACAATAAAGCTAATAAACTTATTCATGCCTCACGTAAACGCAAAACTGCCGATTCACTTTCATTTCATTCGCATAAAACGCGATGACCAGATTAGATCAACTACGTATCTCGATACAGCTGCCTTTTTAACACAATATTTCTAAGTGTTTTGTATAATTGTGTTAACGTTCGTATGTGCACCTTTTCGGTTTAAATTGAAATAAATAATTTTGACTGTGACTTTGATTTTACCACAAGGATAAAGAGTATACATTTACCAATTAAAATGAAGACGCCAGACGATAAGCGGCAACAAGTCATATTGAATGACAGCTACCCTCGTTATATATGTACAAGTAACATTACAATATCAGTATTGTTCTATTTATAAATATAAAATATTGTATTCGCTGTAAGTATTACGAAATTTTATATAAATTAATAATGAATAACCATGCACAGTGATAGAAGTTAGACATTATTTTACTTTTCTCTTACTTAAACACCTAAATTGCTTATCAATTCCAAATTTATTTTAAATGTTTTCATGTTTCACTTAAAAGTGAATCTATTTAAATTTACATTACACTATAGCAGTTATTCTCTAAGGCTTCCCCAATATGTTATAACCTTTTTAATATTATTTTATTATTTATTATTTTTTTTATATTTTTTTATTATGTTATAATTTATTATGTTATAACCTAAAAAATAAGTAATATTTTTTTACACATATTTATCACTTTCCTGTAAACATACCTGCTTGTTCCTCCATTCTACACTAAAAGTCACTTAACCTAATATCACACAAAATTTTATAAAAAAAATCACAATTTTTTTTACCACTCAAGTCACTGTCCAAAAAACTTTTTATCCCATTTGTTTGTTTTTGAAAGTGAATCAACGAATTATTTGAGTTTGACCCGAAAGCGTCGTTTGGGCGGCATTGAAGGGCGTCTGTGGTTGGCGACAGTTCAACAAGTACTGGGCTAGGGACGCGAGCTATCGATATGAGCTAATTATATCGATTCCTCTAATCAATGGGAATCGAAATTAATGATGTGCTGAACATCGATAAAAATCTATTGCCTATTAAGTTGTTGATATTATTAGTTTGCTAAGTACATTGTCATTACAGTTTTTTCACTTAAATTTTTCATTGTCAACACAGTTTGACTGACATTCGAGGAGTAGCGATCTAGTAATTTAATCAGGAACTACTTCCTTTCAGGTTTTTAAAGTCGTTTTAAAGGCCGGCAAAGGACCTGCAACATCACCAGTTTTGTGTTTGCAGTTATAACCATTTAACTTCAAGTACCACGAGCCCGCGTACTCTTTTGCTCACTCAGCTGTGCAAAAGGTGAATATAATTGTTTATTTAATCCATATAATCTAATAATAAATTAATTAGAATGGGTATACTACGCGTTGAAACAATACCAATTGCCATTTCTTATTTCGAGTTATCAAGTTTAGTCATAACAACTTTTTTTTTTTTCAAAAACTTATCTGCCTTCAAACTGACAGATACAGACCAATTGGGGAATTGGACAAATTTAAAGGGCATACAAAAAGCATCATCAAAATCACTTCACCCAACAAAAAATTATTTCATAACAAACACAAAAAAACCAATCGAATTGACCACCTCCTTTTTTGTAGTCGGTTAAAATAGGATACTTTTGTACTTCCCTAATTATATCATTTGGCATAAAATTCTCAATTAATTTCACGGTATGTACAAGTATTTTGGTATGGTACACCGATGTTTCTGGAAGTATCGGACGCCTTTATTAAATATCTATCATATTGAATGAACAAATGTTGAAACTTCAGCTGCTGTGAAATAAACAAAGGAAAGTAAAAATTAGTAAGTATTGAAGTTATCGAGCATAAATCGATGATAATATTCGACTATAGTAGGTCAGGACCTTGTGCTATCACTCTGTATAATGCTTAATGAGCGAATAATTTCTAGGCCAACGAAAGTGTGCAGGTAAATAATTTACTACAGCTACAAAGATTTTCCTCGTTTTCATACAATTTCTAGTCTAATTACCATCCATTTAAATTCTTTTTAAAGATTCTTTCTTGAGAAGGTTTTCATAACAAGAAGGTGAAGAATCAAACCCTTTATGCTTTTACAATCTGTATCTTTACAATTCAATTTTAATAGCCTGTCATATAGATTAAAGGACTGGCGCTATGCCATATGGATGAGATATTTCCCGCGTTTGTATATTTCTGTAATGGTAGGTACTAAAGGTTTACCTTCTAAATGGAACCGAATGACGTTGTGGATATGCTCCTAATAATCTGCCATCTTGGTTTATAAATCAGCTATGTATTATATTAAAGACACGGTTACAAATAAAAAATGTCTATGTATGTTAGATGAAATAATTTTAGATTTTTTTTATTAGATCTTATAGAAGTACAAATATTTTTGACAGGAAAACAACATTTGAAGAGGTTTACATTGAAAACGTTTTAAACATTGAAACGACAGCTGGGATACGGAGTTACACGGGTGAAACCGCGGGGCGTAGCTAGTCTGTTACAATTGACTTGAAGGATAATTAAACAATTATTCTGACAAAAAAGTAGTGTAAAACTTTCTTGATAACCTCCTTTTTCAATGACAAATATGCAATAATAGATCGATTCAGTAATACAGTAAGTTAGTTTTGAAAATTTTCCTTAAAAATTAAATACTTGTGATTATATTTATAAACGAAGTCTAATTTAATAAGAAAATTTTTGGGTTTCACTGTGAAATATGAATAAAATAATTAACACTCTTCAGATATATGATAAATATTAAAATTATATTGTAATCTATTGTTCCTGGGATATATTTCAAACATGAGGAATTTTTTAAATACAGATTTTGCAGAGACTCCTTGGGGGGGGGGGG
>NC_052104.1:9099852-9108428 GCF_012273895.1 Zerene cesonia | reverse complement strand
GGCGACATCCGAATGGCATTAAGCGCCAATTCATTAATTAGATAAATATATACCCTAATCTTCAGGTGGCGTATTTTCAGTTGGCGAAAACCCACGCTACACGTTATATTTGGTTTATGCATATGGAATACCCTAATTTATCTTTATATATATATAATATAAAAACACGATTTATATAGTATCATCAAACACAGAGACAGATAAAGAAAACAGCCACACATAATTAGTATGCCTTACTATTAATTCTAGTTTTATTTGCCTCTAATTTATTATCTGCTGTTGTTCTCTATCATAATATGTTGTGTGTGTGTGTGTGTGTGTGTGTGTGTTAAACGTAAAATGTACACTTGTTTTACTTTTAACTCTATTATAATGACATAATAATCAAACATGTCCCTGTTATATATAAACTCAATTTATTTATTCAATTAGACTACTTCTTGAAGCACTTTTGAATTGTTATACTTAGTTTTAACATTTACCATCGATTCGGAAAGAAGTTTTTACAGAGACGAACCCGCAAGAATATCTGTAGTTGCTCTCTTAAAATCATGTCTATTTTTTTTTTATTTTTCATAATATATATCTTATGGATAATGCCTCAACCTATGGCGCTTAAATGAAAACTTTCCATGAATTTTCACCTTCCTTCAATTAATTAATACAATAGTAGGTTAGTAAACTAGTAATCGAGCAGCCACTTTATTAAAAACATCTGCATAATAAATAAGAAGCAATAACATCAATAAAAAATAATAAATTTATCGACATCGTAAAAATACAAGCCACCACTAGTGCAGTCGCATGTCGATGTATTGTTTTGATTATTTCGTCCACGCGTATTTATGCTGAAACATCGAACCGCGCGATGTCACTAAAAACATAGTAACACTTCATGTACTTGTGATAACATTTTCACCGAATTTGAAAACTAAAGTACCAGAGATTTATGTTTTAAGATCCCAACAAGTTACATGATAAAACCAAAACTATAACATGTCAAAAGAACCGTATCAGAATCCGTTGCTGACTTTTGAAAATCATAAATGTTTCAAAAGAGTTTTCAATCCTAAACAATTAATAAAATAATGTAGATTGACTCATCTATATGAATGAGATAGACCCATCTATATGAATATCGCCAGTGAATATTTTTTTGTTATGGTTCTTTTTTATTTGAAAGCTGGTGCCTTCCTGTGATCCCTTCTGACAAATTGTGGCGGCTTTTCTCTTTGTAAAAATTAATTATATGTCTAGGTTAATAGTTGAATGTTAATTATGAATGATTAAGTAAATACTTGATTAAAACAAAAAACTATTTGAATACGTATAGGGCGGACAATTGTACCCTTAAAATCTAACGTGTCACTATGCAGTATCTGTTTTGATAATGTAATGAATAAATACATTCCATATTTCTATAAATATCGGGTCTGAATTCAATAAAATATTACATCATTTATCATACAAATATGAAAAGATTCTTGTCATTAGAATCAAGAACACATATCAATCTTGCCCCAGAAAGTGACGCCGCAAGCCCCTGTCCTGTCCCTGAATGTAGTATAAATAGTAAATAGTAAAGGTGCGTCCATAATGAGCACACAACGTTGACCCAGACCGTGTGGCCTTGGCTTTATAGCCTTACAAGCTATCAGCGAGGCTTGATTAACTTATTTTATATCGTTTTAACTGCTAAAGATGGTAAAACGAAACATTTGATAGAATTATGGTCTTCATTCTACCAAATAATACGAAAATAAATAGCTGTGTCTACATCGTTTGAAGTGACAGAATCGTTGAAGTGTTGTGGACGAATATAATGTATTTGAACGAAGCCACGGGTGGAAAGCTAGTTAAAAATAAATTATAAAATACATAAAAGCAAATGCTGTAACTCTCCGTTGCAATCAGCAGTTATTAGGATTCTTTGTAAGAATTATTTTCTATTAGGGCTGCCAATCGTGAATATTAAGGAGGATATTATAATTGTAAACGAAGGCTTACGGGTTTTCTGTTAAATAATAAATAGATAACAAAGAGTTCCGTATTTTATTTAAATATAAATTGATGTTTAAAGATGCAGATTTTTACTGGCCTTATTAAAATTGCAAAAAATAATATTAAACCAATTTGTAAAGTAACTAAGTTTTTTCTTGCGATTTGTGTTTGGCAAATAATATATATGCAATATGGTCTTTTCCAACAAAAGGCCCTGTATAAATTGATAAAAACGCATTTTTATTCTACAGCAATCATATATAACGCAGTATATTTAAGTTATCAATACGCATATTATACTATTTTTGTGACGGTGCCAACCCTGAGTGGACTTTGCCCGGGTCCAAAGTTATGTCAGTACAAAGTTCAAGTGGAGAAATTATATCGGAACGTGCTATTGAAAGCAACGAATGGAATTTCATGGAGACTTTTTATATTTATTCTTGATTGTTTTAGGTTTTGTACTTAGTTGTAGTTAGCACTTGTTTCTTATAATACTAACGGTGCAACCCGGTTTCGGCCGTCATATTTAAATAGCGAACAGTAATCATCACGTACTATTTCACTACCCATAATCCTATATTATTCCTCTATAGTCGAGGTTGTCTGGAGGAATCGCTCTAAAGCAATAAGATGACCTATTGTAATTAGTTTTAAACTACTTATACATATTATGTATGTTTTTTCTCTTCCCTGAAATAAGGTGCCATAAAGGGTAAAAAAAAAAATAATTGGACGGAATTTTTTTTTCAAATTCGGTGCATTATTGCCGGAGATTAGCGCGTTCAAACAAACATACTCGTAAGCTTTAGATTATAGTATCGATATCAACATCGTACGAATAAAACTCTGCGTTTATCTGAGGAGCAAACTTTCGAATCCAACAACATTTCTATCTTCTCTAATTGTTTGAAATTGGGGTATAAATCAAAATACTTTTCCAATCTTTGCGTTCATTTCTTTTTGAGTTATAAAAAACTAACTGCGCCCCGCGGTTTCACCCGCGTAAGTCCGTATCCCGTAGGAATATCAGGATAAAAAGTTGCCTATATATTCCAGTTGTCGATCTGTCTACGTACCAAATTTCATTGCAATCGGTTCAGTAGTTTTTGCGTGAAAGAGCAGCAAACACGCACACATCCTTACAAACTGTTATTGTGGTAGTCGAGCATGCTTCGGCACGAATTGGGCCAGCTCGCACCGGGGAAGTACCACACCCCCACAGAAAACCGGCGTGAAATAGTGGCATGCCACTGTGTTTCGTACGGTGAGTGGGGGAGTCGGAGGCCCATTTCCTTTTCCTCACCCATCCCAGTCCATTCCTTCATTCCAGTCTTTAATCCTTTCCTTTTCCCTTATCACATAAAAGCGGGCAGCACATTCGTAGAGGCACTACCTTTGCGAATGTTTATGGGCGATGGTGATCGCTTACCATCAGGCGAACCACCAGCTCAGTTGCCCGCTATGACATAACATAAAAAAAAAATTTCGCATTTATAATATTAGAAGGATTTAAATGTCTATGAAAATATTCACTCTTTGAAAATAACGCTTAAAGAAATAATTACTACAAATTATTCTTTGCATCTCATTGTTGATAGTTAAGTACTGAACCGAAATGAGATAATAATTAATAATTATGTTGCAATGTTGACGAATTTGTTAATTAATTGGATAATTAGGGGTATTGGCCAGAAGGTGGTAAGGTCACTTGGAGTTCAGCGGCCCACTATCTCAGTTACATCACGGTCAAAACAAAACATTTTTATATACTATACAAACCTTTCTGCTGTCTTTCGAAGGGACAATGCATTTTCATGATACTAAACTTAAAAGTTTTAGCGTTAAACTTAAACCTGTTATCGGTGTACCAACTTTGAAGTTTTAGGATAAAAATAGCTGGAAATTACTTAAATAATACGGTTTAATGATAGAAACATCCACCGTTCTCATACTTATTCGTTATGAAATTATTTCATTCTTTTAGAAATAAAAAACTTTTTAACGGATTTTAAACGCGATTTATTCATTATATTATTAACCCTGAGTCTCCCCGTGACCAAGCTCGCTGTAAAGTGTTCGAAACGTCGGGTTAATAATATAATGAATAAATCGCGTTTAAAATCCGCTTCAAAGTTTTTAATTTCTAAATGTATAATACTCGCATAAAATCAAACACAAGAAAATATTATTTCATCCTGGTTATCCCGATCAGGATAAAAATAAAATAAAGTCATGAATTTTTTTTGTATCGATCGTTGATAAGAGTACAAACTAAATTTGATTGCTTAAAGTGGGTTAAAATAGAATCTAAAGTATACGGTAACAACTAAACATACATTACATATGTAACATTCATACATACAAACACACCGGTGAAGCTAATAAAAACATACTTATTAAAAATAACAGGAATAATTGTTAAATAAATCTAAGTAAGGAGATTAGTGGGCTAAAAAGCAATATTTTTAAGCTAATTGAAAATTTTAAGTAAATAATAAGAAATGAAAACAATGCTATTATTGATAATGTATACATCTATGATTTTCTCTTTTTTTCTTTTTTTATGTCATAGCGGGCAACTGAGCTGGTGGTTCACCTGATGGTAAGCGAACACCACCGCCCATGAACATTCGCAAAGGTAGTGCCTCTGCGAACGCGCTGCCCGCTTTTATGGGTAAGGGAAAAGAAAAGAATTAACGACAGGAAAGAAGGAATGGACTGGGACGGGTGAGGAAAAGGAAACGGGCCTCTGGCTCCCCCACGCACCATACAAAACACAGTGGCATGCCACTATTTCACGCCGGTTTTCTGTGGGAGTGTGGTACTGTCCCGGTGCGAGCTGACCCAATTCGTGCCGAAGCGTGCTCGACTCCCACAGCTATGTAGTATGTATGTATATTTATCGCCACGACTTTTTTGGTATTTTTGATATGCCCTATAGCATTCAGGGATTACGGAAGAAATTTATATCATCACAGATAATATAATAATGTACTGTATTTTTAAATGGTACACCACTTAAAAATACAATTAAATTTAAATTTAACCCTATTACAATTAACTTATCAATACATTTGCAACATTTTTACATTTATCACGTCAAAAATAAATCAAAATGTACATACACACGATATTACCGACGTCACATTGCCAACAAACGAGTGATTCGTCAATATTTATCCAAACCTCTTCCTATAAGAGCAATTATTTTGAAATAGCCTATGTTTGATCTAGATACTAGCTGGAGAAATACAGACATTCTGTTTACTGAGCAAGCGTACGAATCCCACGACAAACTTTGGAGATAAAACCTGTGTGCGATATATAACGTGCTGTTACATCTATGCTGTAATACTAAACGCTACCGTACCAGCAATGTCTCATCCGGCGAGAGCATGGATACAATAGTGTGTTAAAATGGTGGCAAAAACTGATTTGGAGGGGGGGAGAGCGCAGGAGGAGATACCCCATGATCACCTTTTTAAGGTAACCGGGTTGTCGTCGACGAATTTGGAGAAATTGGCTCAAGGTAACCTTATATATCATAATTATATTATTGTTCCTATACGTAGAAAAAGTTACGCAATGAAGTGAAATTTGTTAGGTATATATAATGGCTTGAAATAACGAATAAGCTATATTTAGATACCAGGCAAGTAAAGACACGAGCTCACGCTTGTGAAATAGTAACAGATTATTATGTACTAGCTTTTGCTCGCGGGTACGCACGCGTTAAATTCTAAGTAGTTAAATAGATGACTTTTCAACAACATCGTTTATTCGTGACTTTTTAAATTGCCTATCTAATAGCCGAAATTCATCTTATCCTATCCTACTAATATTATAAATGCGAAAGTTTGTTAGGATGTCTTTGTGTGTTTGTTGCTCTTTCACGCAAAAACTACTGAACCGATTGCACTGAAATTTGGTACGTAGACAGATGGACAAGTGGAATAACATATAGGCAACTAATTATCCCGATATTCCTACGGGATACGGACTTACGCGGGTGATACCGCGGGGCGCAGCTAGTATTTCATAAAACTTAATGTCGCACGTCATCTACATTCCCAGACTTATTGCACTTTTATTATCTGCGGCTAACGCTCTGTCTCATTCCGGTCTACTTGGGAAGCTGGAGCGTGGCCAAGTGTGATCGCTGTCATCTCAATAGATAGGTGACGTTATCATATTTTGATTTACGCTTTGTATGGATGGAGCAGATGTCATAATATTATTTATTATTATTATTATATAACATGATGATTTATAATAACTTTAAAAGTATACAATTTTATGATAGATTGTTTATATGCATTTTTATTTATCACGAACTTTTAAAGTTACGAAAATAGTAAGCTTTTAATCTGTTGGTTAATAACAGCGTAACAACGAGGCTTCGCCCGTGGTACATATACAGCCTATAGCCTTCGTCAATAAATGGCCTATCTAACACTGAAAGAATTTTTCAAATCGGACCAGTAGTCCCTGAGATTAGTGCGTACAAACAAACATATACTCCATATACTTTTACATAATTGAATATAAAGTTGGCTACGGCGTCGCTACGAGAAACGATTACGATAATTCTTCTATAGATTCAACAGCATTTTCAGGCTTCAGCTACACTGGTTCGGAATCAATCATAAAATATGAAATAACAATCTGAATTATCTATACAGCCTTAACATAAATCTATCAAAGATGTCATAACCATTGAAAATCAAATCGATTTATTTAGCAAGTGATGCTAAGGGCTTTAGGCAAAATAAATATACATGCAAATAATAAATAACAATATTACGATAACACGTGACTTCGTATAATGTAACAGACACATTTATTGTATTTATGTTTAATTACATTATTTACTGTTAGCAAATTACTACGTTTGCGCCGATCGTTTGACTGATTGCGAATGTACATTGTACAGAGCTGTGTAAATACCTAAATATCTAAATATCTAGTGCCTATTTGTAAAGTCAAATTACATTATAGCTAGGGAGCTCGCGAATTAGATTTGGTTCTTGAGGCGCTTTGTAATTTTGTGACATTATTCCGTAACGGGATTGCTTGTGGCAATAAACGTGGTTAAAGGAAAGTGGACGCTAAACGGATTTCTGAATTCGCGTGAAAATTTGTTTGACAAAACTCAGGGATTTTCATGTCATTATCACTTTAAAAATGGAAAAGGGTAGGCGTTTTAGATGGGACTTGTAATAAAACGATTATTCCACTCAAGTGGCCTTATAGATGTTTTGAGAACAACGAACTATAGACATATGTGAATAATTATTTCCTGAAACACATATTAGGAGTGAAATGTAATGAAGATACGGGAGAGATCGAAATTCCGATGTTTTAGCGCTTATAAAACACATAAAATATTTCAGAGATCAGTATCGGGAACTACGGTTTCGAATAGAAAACTTGTTTGCAATGATAATGTAATAAAATATTTGTATTAAAAGACAGTTGAAAGTGAAAACCCAATGAAAATAGAGCTCGTGTTTATAAAACAGCATTCAAAATTTTATAAATGGTAGCGCCACGGCAACCCGAAATACGCGGGTTCGAATCCCATCTCATGGCAAAGTTTCTACTCTTGATATTGTTTTAAATGTAAGCATTTCAGTACTATGAAACATCTAAACACAGCTAATTGAAACACTTAAACTTGCAGAACCGCCATCCGACTTCGAGGAAGCAATATCGGCGACAGGCTACGGCTGGTTTAACGTGTGCCTCATGCTGTGCACGCTGCCAGCCTTCTGGAGCGCGGTGTCGGTGACCAGCGCCGCGTCCTACATCTTTACCAGGGCCCACTGCGATATGGAGCTCAAACTGTTGGACATGGGCACGGTTAATGCTATTACGTATGGAGGTAGCCATTGTATTGTAATTTGGTTTGTGTGTACTTATGTTTTTTTATGTTAAAAAGCAGGCCAGGGATGAGTCCCCTGATGCAAAGCACTCTTCGTCGTCTTACCCGCAATACTAGCGATATAGTGAGTAAGTTGCCTGCCTTTAATAAAAGAGTAAACTCTTAGAAATTAAAAACTTTTCAACGGATTTTAAACGCGATTTATTCATTATATTATTAACCCGACGTTTCGAACACTTTACAGCGAGCGTGGTCACGGGGAGACTGAGATGTTATATGTCTTGAAGGTCATACAAAAATTGTTGTTTGTGAACTACCTCCACCTATTTCTCCGCAGTTGGTATGTGGAGTATTTTTCTGGATGTTAGCTGTAAAGTGTTCGAAACGTCGGGTTAATAATATAATGAATAAATCGCGTTTAAAATCCGTTGAAAAATTTTTAATTTCTAAAAGAGTAAACTCTTTTCTTGAAGGTCCCCATATCGTAAATGGCCCAGCATGACGAAGCTGATTCCAAATTTCCATAGCACGTAGTAAACGTGAAGTATATATGTAGATTGTTTTAGACATTAAAGAGAAATTAGAAATTCTTTTATTTTGTACGCGTTTGGTTCTTTTTAACACGCTTTTATTAGCTTCACTTGTATGTTTGTATGTATGTAACTCACACCCGTTTTTCTCCCACTTC
>NC_052104.1:9094119-9098852 GCF_012273895.1 Zerene cesonia | reverse complement strand
AAAAATTATTTTATAGTTTTTAGTTTGATGTGCTTGAAAAGCGTGTTTTTTAGTTTTTTTAAACTATATTTTATTGCCGTCGAGTTGTCTATAGGTTAATTTGAATTGCATAGAGATTAATTGGTTGTATAATTTACAAATAGTGTATAATAAAACTTTACATTAACTATTATTAGACCTTATTTTGTTTATTTACTATTTCAAATTCAAAATATACATAAATATATAAATACAAAGGAATATAAGCAGCCTAGCAATATGATCATGAACCTAGGAAATCTTTATAAATTTCAAATATCATATTACTAATGTCTTAAAGGAAATAAAAGGCCCGCAAGTAAAGACAGAAAATATGCATTATTAAACATAGATAAATTAAAATACGCATTTACGTTTTTAATTAAGATGGCTAAAGCGCCGTCCATTTGATACTCGTAAATCAATGTTTGTGTTTTGAAAAATACACAGCGATAAAGACGTTATACACTTGACACAATCGTGTTTGTTTTTTCTTTGTTTGTTTTTATCGTTAAAGCTTTCCTTATAACATATAACATTGCAACGGTCAGTAATATCTGTAATATTTATATATTAATAATATTAATAATATTAATAATTCACATTTTAATGGTTGTAAGAAAACTGAAATCTCAAACACCTATTTATTCAATTAGATGTCTTCTAGAAATTTTGGATCGTAATAGCATGGTTTTAACATTTACAGTTCCAGAAAGCAGTTTCTACATAGAAGAGCGGGAAAGAAACTCTGTAGTTGCGTTTTAAATTCATGTCAATTTTACATAATATGTCTTACTCCTCAATATAGAGGTAGAGGCGCATTGATATTATTTAAGTTTCATTTATAAGAATCTATGAGAGTCTATTAATCTTATTTATTAACGACATAACAACAAATATTCAGAATCAGTCAGAATTTAAAACCGTTTAATCTACACTTATATTATAAAGCTGAAGAGTTTGTTTGTTTGAACGCACTAATCTCAGGAACTATTGACCCGATTTGAAAAATTCTTTCAGTGTTAGATCTTAGCTGTGATCAATCCCAAAAAAACATTCAATTCAGATTTACTTCTATACTAATAATACAAAAGCTGAAGAGTTTGTTTCTAACTTTTACATAAACCTTGAATCACTCTATCAGTTAAGAACCCCATCAAAACCTGTTGCGTAATTTTGAAAATCTAAGCATACAGACAGCGGAAAGCGACTTTGTTTTATACTATGTAGAAATAATATTCTCAACATGTGTCTCCTCATTTTCGTAGGTATGATAGCATCCGCGATGCTGTGGGGCTTCCTCTCCGACACGCTGGGGAGACGGAAGATTCTTGTGTGGGGCTTCTTCTGTTCTGGTCTCGTGGAGATCACAGCAGCTATGAGCCAGAACTTCACCATGCTGCTGGTTACTCGCTTCGCGAGCGGTTTTCTGTGGGTTTATGACTTGTTATGTTTTATTGCTATAATTTTGATATCGTTTCTAAGACGGCGAAATCTTGACTCGTTTGAGGAAACCAGGCTTAGACTAAAAGGGTTCTAATAATACAATTCCGCTTCTCTTAATAACCTATCCAGTAGCCAGTGCAGGTGAAAATCTCATTAAAATCAGTCCAATAATAAGAACGCAATGTAATGAACCAAATTCGAATTTGACAAATGCTTTTTACACCTGTAATAGCTATAGCTTTTATAATTTATTAATTTGCTTCACATGAAAAATAAACTTTACAAACGATTCCCTTCATTACAAACCTATACATTAACTCTAAACCCTTTTCTATATGTGTTAACTGTTATATATTTCTGTTTTAAATATCATTTAATAAATTATTCTGAAAACAAAAAACCCGACTTCCATCTTTTTAGTATTCATTCATTTATCCTCTCATCACAAATGAGTATCTGTACAATATATTGTTAAACTTATTGCTTAATACTAACATTTGTGAGAGACTGGTGCCCGAGGTAAGTATGAAATACTGATGTTACGGGTTAATATAGTATATTTTTACGAAGTTATATTTGATGGGTTTGGTATTGGACTTTATATGGGTCAGAAAACATTAAAAAAAGAAACCCAACCCCTTTTTGTTGCGGGCACCATTTTGTTAATAGCCTATATCAATACCACACTTCTGATAATTACAACTACACCTCATGTAACAAAAACCATCCAGCGGTTTGGACTATAGGACGTACTTATGAAATGGACATATATTTATATACATATATACAATATATACATGCATAACCTCAAAAAACATGATCCTCCTTCTGTGGGCAAAAAAATACTTACCACAGTTAATCTCCCCCAGGTTCAATGGCCCGTTTGCAGTGCTGATCTCCTATCTAGCAGAGTTACATCGCACGGAGCTGCGCGCGCGCGTGATCCTGCTGTCCAGTCTCTTTTACACCATCGCCAGCACCACGCTGCCGCTGCTGGCGTGGGCGATACTCACGCAGGACTGGCACTTCAAACCCTTTGGGGGAAGTTTTGGTAAGCAGCGCTTGTTTAAGGTTCGACTCAAAGGAAAATTTTAATTGAACATAGAAGACACAATTATAGAAGATATCCGTCCAGTTTTCAAGAAGAGGGAGTGAATCAAGCCACTAATGGATCTACAGTTGCCGTTTACAGTGTATAACAATGATAATAATTGTTAGTGTTAATTATTTTAGATATTTATATTTTTCCTGCCGACAGCTTTGCCCACGAAGTGGAGGATACTAGATTATATATTAGAGATTATGATTTTCCCAAATGTGTGTAGGGAATTATTAACCAGGCTAAATCATACACTAATCTTAACCATTGTACAAGCTATCAGCAAGGATTTAATGATTGACTAGATTTGCGTCTGGCTCGCATACCATACTTGACCTAGGTTCCTATGTTCCAAGTTGGGGCAAAGGGCATCCACAGTGCTCTGCCAGCTACTCCTTTGGTGAGCTTCCCTTTTTATTTCCCTGACCATAACGATGTTTATATTAAGGGGATATACATTATAAACAACTTCTCTATTCCAGTGATCCACGCCTGGAACCTGTTCCTCCTGGCTGCAGCATTGGTTCCCCTTTTCACTGGAGTGGCATTCTTCTTCTTACCAGAGAGCCCCAAGTTTCTCATGTCCAGGGGCAGGAATGATGAAGCACTGGACATATTTAAGAAGATTTATGTATTGAACACGGGGAAATCTGCTGATAGCTATCCTGTATGTGTATTTTTATTAATTTGGTATGATAGAAACGTTAAAGAAATCATGGATATTTTTACTCATAGAAGAATATTGTTAAATGCATGTTTTTAATTGACAGTTAAAGTAATAAAAACAATAAAAAAAATAATAAAACGCCCTTTAAAATAAGAATGAACTTAATTGTCCCATTTACTCATATACAATGTAAATATTTTAATAAAATTATGAGATCCGGTGATTCTAATCAGGATTATAATCATTGTGAAAATTCATTTAATCCCAAATTTTTAATTTTGATATGTGCAACAAATTTAATATAAATGTAATTATTTTTAACTATATAGTAATATCATGTGTGTACTTATAGAGGTTATTAGGTTTCTTATACGAATCCAGGTAAAAAAACTAGTCAAAGAGAAAAGTGAACAGCAAGCGAAGGGCTTCGCCGCCCTTAAAGCTGGCAGGGATCAAATAGCGCCCTTGTTTAAGGCCCCATATGTGGCCTACTTGTTGCTCATCTGCGCTACTCACTGCGGATACATGTTTGGGTAAAACAGGCTCATTTTAATAATTAAATTCATTAATTGTAAATAATGAATTAAGATGTGCTTTGGTAATGTATAATAAACAGTTTATGATACGAGATAGAGTCAGTGTTGTTAATAAAACCCGTTTGTGTGGAAATATTTGAAGGCAAAATTTTACGCTATATTCTTATAAAATAAGATTGAGTCGCTATAAAAAATTGAGTGTGATTTTCTTTCAAAAGATGTTAAAAATTATTTTGTAAAATATACAACAGTTCCAACACACTGCGCCTCTGGTACCCGCAACTAGCGGCCATGATAGGATCCGGGAGCACGGCGGGGCTCTGCGCGGCGCTGGTACCGGGCCCCGCGAGCCCCGGGATCGCCGAGGGCCCCGTCGGCTGCGAGCCGCTGCAGACCGACATGCTCACGTACCTGCAGAGCGCGGTGGTGGGCGCGGGCTCTGTGCTCACCTATAGCATTGGTGGCGTATTGATAAATCGGTACTTCCTTTTAAATTGCTTACTACTACTTATTAGGTTAAAAACTTGTAATATTGTTCCAGTAGCGGTGTTTTAGTAGTTATTATATAATTACATGCGTCTGATTTTCCTAACTTACTACATTTTGCATTGTGAGTAGTAGTTGTTTGTATTGTATTACTAATTATGTCAGACTTGTTTTTATTTGAAAGTTGGTACCTTCCGTGTCATTTCATATCAGTTTGCTCTAGTTCTAAAGTTTCGTTTTTTGATAAAAAGTATGATTGAGTACAAAAGTTATGGGCAGTTGCGGCAAGGTGGTAGTGGCGGGGTTGTGCGGGCTGGCGAGCGCGGCCGTGGTGGCGGGGATGCCGTCGCTGGGCGCCGGCGCGGCGGCCGTCACGGCGCTGGTGGCGGCCGCGCTCGCGTTTACCTCTCTTGGCGGCGCCTCGCTCTCCAGCGTCACCGTCGACCTGTTCCCCACCTCACTGAGGTATTTTTTACTGAAA
>NC_052104.1:9064427-9093119 GCF_012273895.1 Zerene cesonia | reverse complement strand
CCTCTCTTGGCGGCGCCTCGCTCTCCAGCGTCACCGTCGACCTGTTCCCCACCTCACTGAGGTATTTTTTACTGAAATGATTTTTATTGGCTTCACTTGTATGTTTGTATGCTTTGTTTGTCAAGGACTCTTTTGGGCGCGATTTTGACGGCCTATTAACACTGTGACCATTTTGACACTTTAAACTGCCAGATTATATTTAAACTTAGAAGATTTATCGATGATATGATAAAATTGTTTTAGGTTGATTTATATAGAAGTGTGTTTTTAGCTTTTTTAAAGTATCGTTTACATAAGCTTCACTTCTGTGTTTGATGAAACGTGTGTATTTTTTTTAGTGCATACTATTATTATATTTATTAAGGTATCGGTATAAATTACAAATGTATCTGTGTTATAAACATTCATAAATCTAATCTAGAATAAAGGCCGGATTATAAATATGCTTGTAATATAGATTTAAGATTGAAGACACATGTTCATGTAGTCTCATTATTATAATCCCTATCATCGAGTCGCAGGTTGACATACTTATCGGCTCATTGCATTGGACATATATTTTCCTAACAATCGACAAATAAATATATTACAGAGTAATGGCGATGGCTACATTCCTCATGTTTGGAAGATTGGGCACCATAACTGGTACAATCACGTTTCCCGCGCTCATAGACTACGGCTGCTTGCCACCGTTCTTCACTATAGCTGCAGTTTTAACAGGCACGTAAATTGAATACAGCGCCATCTATTGGAACTATTCTTAACCATAAAGAACATTAATACAAATGTAATCCTATTATAAGTTTACAATTACACCGTTAGATGGCACTTTAAAATGGTTATATGATTTTTTTATGTGAATATTATGACCAGAGCACTAATAAAAAAAAGAAAAATTAATCATTTTCAGAGCAGGAGAAATTGTATGTAAACTGTATTTATTGAAATTGACCCATTAACCCGTATTAACTTTATTCAATTCATTTTAATTCGGTAAAAAGGTATATTCTTATAGCATAATCTAGATAATTATTGAAAAATCAAATCTCTCCTCGGCTAAATCGGCCTCTCAAATGGTCAAAAATACATTTTATTTATAATTAGTAGTTAGTGTAAGTTTTTCTTAACTGCTTTTCAAATTCAAACTCAAAAATTGTACCCATATAAAGAATGTGACGAAAAAGATTATTATTGATAAAGAATTTTCTTTCATTTCAGCTTGTGCGGTTGCATGTTTCTTCATACCAAATACGACACTGAAGAAACTGGAATAACTACTGTGATACTATTTGTAATGTCCGAATTTTGTATATAGATGACGAAATAAAAGTACAAAAATTAAAAATATTCTTCTCTTTATTTATAATTTATCATATCCTAATCTCATCCATCTCAGTCAGACTCACGCTTAACAATAATCAGCGAATCATAGAGAACGGTCGCTATCTACAATTTTATATAGCTTTTACATATTTTCAACAATGTATACATAATACAATAAGTACAATGCAATATAGAACAATTAATATATTATGGACCTGTTATAAGTTCGATCATTATGCACATTACAGCCAGTCGCACTTTTATAATCTGTATAGGTTATCTGTCAATGTCAAATTTTGAAATATCAAGTTACTTTTTAAATTTCTATTTAACTTTTATACATTGTTAGAAAATACGTTTATATTAAGGCGCTTGATCAGTCTAAGGTAATGACTAAACTGGTGTTTATATACATAAATATCAATTATGAAACAATATTTTACACATTTCAATATTTATAATTATTATAAAAAACAAATCAGCCCCCATCATTCAAAAGCGTTTCAAAATGGCACTTATATCGTGAATAATCGTTGCTCTTAGCTGTTTCGCAACATATCAAAATCAATATAAATAATTATTTCATTAATTTGATTCATTTCCAAATTTTTCAAATTAAGAATGAAGTGTATTGTCTGTAAATTCATAATCATAGCTTTTAAAATAAAGGAGCTATGTACAAAAAAAATGTGATGCAAAAATCTCAACACTTTACATGATATTTAAATGTTTCCATTTTCAATAAATAAGTTTTTAGATCAATATGACGTTTAGTTTACCAAAGACATAATTCCAATAAAAAAAATACTTATCCATAGACTGGCCATAACTAACCATAATAGACAAAGCAAGCCTGTTAAAGACTAGAATATATCTTATTGTCAAATTGCTTGCTCTGTCTACGCACACTCTTTAAATTCGAGTTTAAACAATTAATTTGTATAATATAATTAATGTATACTTATAGGCCAGTGAAATTGACTGTATTACCCTATATAGATTTCGGATTATAATTATTTGAATACAACGCAAGGCACAAAGTTTAACGGTTATAATTATAATCTATTTAAAACTCGATTGCACTATTTTTGTATGTACGATGACAGATCTTTTAAAAAAACTAGTAATCTAGGGATTGAGTTGTTCCCACAAATTGAGATATTTAACTTTTTAAAAATGCGTTTCACACAGCCCTTATCCACGTCTCGTTACAAAATTTCTTTATATATATGTTTGTACAAAAATGAAACGTCACTGCAGCTGTACCACTGAAGTAAGTCGATAGATACCCAATATACCTGGACTATAGCTATCAGTGTCTCTAATGAAAGAAATTGTTTTGTTTTTTTTTTTGCCGCCCAACAGTCTATGCGACTGTCAACTCTGTTGTCAAATATCAGATGCTAAAAAAGGCGATAACCACTCCTTTTTTTAGGAAAAAGAAATTGTTTTAAAACATCCTTTCGATTGTATTTAGTTTAATATTTGATATTACACCGATTTAAATTCATGGTACAACTGCAGAATGTAACTAAATCTTAAATAATAATAATTATTCACTAAGATAAGGCATACAATTATAAATAATTACAAATATATATATAATGTACATATAACATTTCTATATACAGTCTCGCATTTAAAGCAGAGTTCTATACAAATTAGTACAACATAAATTGTTTTATAATATCTGGCTAAAATAGAATTTTAACTATTGCAAGGATAATTGGCTAATATAAAATGATGGTGTATATTGCCACAAGATTTGATTTGAAGCTTGACTCCACATTCAAATTGTCAAATACAACTTGACAGAGTTGGATATAACTATACAAACAGTTACAACGAAATAAAAATGAACAGCTAATCAATTACACCATTATGTACAGTAAAAAATAAATATTGCCAGATAAACAACCATACCCACTGGGTAAAAAATGCAGTCACGAAAAACAGGCAATGTCACTATTCAGTCACTATTTTCCATTATCACTTCACTTTAGTCTTTGCGTCAGCTCGGGGGCGCGAGGAGTACTTCCAGCCAGCAGGGGCAGGCGGTGACGTCGCGGCGCGAGTACTTGGGCCCCCAGCCCTTGGCGAACGAGATCCTCACGGACCTGGGGTCCACGGGGCCCACGTGGGGCAGGGAGATGGCGGGGGGCGGGGAGGCGGGGTCGAAGACGCAGAGGCAGTGGCCGGGCGCGACCCGCCACACGAGCAGCGCCTTAGCGGCCGCGGCGTCCAGGGCCGGCGAGCTGACGAACACGGGCTCCTGGCTGCGGTTGTACAGCCACACGCCGTCGGATTCCAGGGACAGTGTGACGCCCAAACCTATTTTCGCTCGAGTTTTCCGCACCTGTAACGATCGGAAATTACGTTTAGTATGTTATAAAATTTAGGCTCTAATTCTAGTTATAAACTATATATAATACGTTATGTTTTTAAATTAATAAAGATGCATAAAAATTACTTCTCTGTATAAAATTATAAAATTAACCGAGATCATGTCTTCTTTAGACGTTTAGAAATTGCCTGGACCTCGTTGAAATTCCTACATCAATCTTATTATTTGTATTATAAATGCATATACATAAAACACCAGTTCCACTTCACAGCTATACATTAGCGAATTACAAGCGCATGCGTCTATCTCTGGTGTAGAGGTTATCACGCTCCGCGCCAAATCAATTACATATACAATCGCATATTCGCTGTCCTATTCATTATTTTAGATTTATTTCCATACTCGTGCTTTCTATATGAACAACATACGAAAATTATAATCTAAAGTCATTTTAGAGAAAATGTCAAAAGCTAAATTTAACGTCAAATTCCTGTAAAATATACAAAAGTGACTTAATATTCGAACGTTATTAAAATAATTACAATTATTGAAATAACTTTGACCGCCTCCTTGGTACAGTGGTTAACGCGTGAGCGTAGAACCGAGGGGTCCTGGGTTCAATTCCCGGTGGGGACGCACAAAAAAAAAAATGTCTCGGTCTGGCAGGACACAGAAGGCTGATCACCTACTTGTCCCTAAAGAAAATCGATCAGTGAAACGGATGTACATCATCTGCCCCATACCCCACTAGGGGACACGGGACTTCACACACACTATTATTGAAATAACTAATTGAACGAACTGCTTACACGTGCAGTTTTTGTTTATTCAATCGCTGACGTCATAAAGGGCAAACGAATCGGCCCACCAATGATCGAAAATAAAACGATATTTATAATCTAGGGTCATCGTTCAATCCACATCGTGTTACGATAAACGTCATTACATTCACGTAGTCATTGCCTCTAATGCTAGTCTATCAAACTAAGTACTTTCGTAATAATAATATTGTATTGTTCTAAATACATACAGTGGAAATGATGGACCTAATTACTCGTGGATATGTAAAAAAACTTTAAATAAGACACTTGATTCTTGTAAGAATCTAAATATTTTTTTTAAGCGATTAGAGAGGTAAATATAATCGCTTAAAAATTACAGAATATGTAACATTCTTTCAATATTACTACAAAGAACAAAAGACATTGGCGCACTCCGGATTAAATTGGTGAGTAACATACATCACGAGTTCTACATATATTTTAAATTCTCAATTCATCACATGGTTATTAGTCATGATAAATGAATATTTAAAAATCTTCTTAAAACAAATTCTATAGTGAATAGTTACGTCTTTAAGAATCTTACAAAGAAGTAACATTATTAACCGACTTAAAAAAATATTCTTATATGTATTACATATCAATGATGTTCGAATACTCCGATATATTTACATAGAGCGATTGTACATGACACACTGCACGTACACGAATAATAAGAATGTCGGCGCGAATTATGTCGCCTAAATATGTTAGCAAACAATACAAATACAAAATGTATACACGCTTAAACATTGTGATAAAATGCTTAGTTGGTTAGGCAAGGCAGACATAGACGCGTTCACGCAGTCTAATGCCAGTTCTCATATTATAATTGAAATTTTTAAATACGAATTAGACATTTTTTAACCATCTGGATCTAGTAACATGTTAGCGCTAAACAAAATAATGTCACAGTAAGTGGCGGAGCAGGCTGGTTCCTATTCCTCCCCCGTATCACATATTTAGTTAGTTCGAAGTTTTCATGGGCGGTGGTGGTCGCTAACCATCAGGCAACCCGCCAGCAGGTTGCCGAACAACCGAATGCGTCAGAACAAAATGCCCACCTGTTCAACCTGCGGTTCGCACGTATCGAGCGCGTCCAAGCACAGCCCGTAGCGGCCCGAGCCGCACGCGCCGCCGCCTCCACCGAACACATCCACCGCGCGCACGCGCACGCTGAACTGCCGGCCCACGCGCTGCTGCAGCTCCCAGTAAGCTAGCCGGCACCATTCCGACTCCCAGCTTTGGCGTTCTGGAATATTCGAGAAGTTTGTGAATGCCAAATTTTGGTAGTGCACCACTTAATGGAAGATTTGCCATATTGATATAACTGTTCTATATATTGATAAAGAATTTAATGTTCTATGAAAGAAAATTATAATTTCAAGATACAATTTCCTCTGACGAATTTACACAATTTTGTGTTTCCAATCCTATCATCATAATTTCTGTCTAATTGTTGTTTTAACATTTGGAAATATTCGACAAATAACGTAATATCGTGGCTAAATGATAACTCTAGGTAATAATTCTACCTTTCTCATTCATGTTAGAAATATCTTTTCAAACAAGTTAAAGTTATTTTAAAAATTTACTATAAAACATACATAAACATATATGAAGATCCTCATTAATGCCTTAAAATAAGAACGGATGTTCACTCTCCAAGCACTCAACGCTTCTGAGTTCTGACACAACGTTAGCTGGGAGTTACATCATATTTTTCAGTCACTTGGCTACAAAGTGACGAGCTGTCATAACGAAATGATGTCACCATACTAATTAAATAACGGTACATCTAGCCTTTGCATCTAGCTAGATATTAGACGTGATTTGTGGAAAACTAACTTCGCTAGTTAATCTTTTCGTATGTTATAAAAGTATTCTGAACAGAATAAAATGGTACATTTGTAGGCTTTTAATGGTCAATACTTTTTTGATTATTAATATACGGACTCAACAGAGAAATCACTTGCTTCAATTCATTTACAAAATAATATTCAAATGGGCTTCTTTTAAAAGCACTGAATTAACAATATAAGTAAGTACAAGATATAAAGAAAAAGTCATCTGGGGCTGTAAAATAAAAAAGCAAGTAAATGTCTAAAATAAATAGGGTGGCAATAAAAAAGATATTGCAATGGGTTCTAGAAAGTACCATCAGGTGTCTTAGTAATCCCATGAAAAATGGTAGGTAATGTGGGTTGGCGCCGGGCAGACGGCTCGCCGATCGATAGTCAAGGTTACCGCCACCAGCCTCGTGGGTTACCTGCTATTTTTATCTAGATTCTAGACCAAACCTGGTCGACTAATCCGAAATTTTCAAAATCTACTCTCCAATTCATTCTTACACTACGATCGTTTAGGATTTGTTGTATTACTTATCGTTTACCCTAATATAATTCTAAATTGATCTACAGAGCCAACAGTGTTGTTAAGATTTTCAACTAAATTATATGAATTACGCTATACGTAAAGAAAGAACAAACAGCATCAATATGAAAGATCTTTAACTTCCATATAAATATTGTAATTGCGAAACTATGTTGATATTTTGGTAACTGTCGGGATCGCAATATCTTAGTGAATCGATCAGACACGATTAGTCTGCAGAAGAATCAGACCTGTCCGTTCTACCAGACGATGTGACCAATGCACTAGCATCAGAGGAATCAACTGAAGCAAGCCTTGAGCGGTCGTCGACCGAACAATTGTGGATAATTGAACCCAACTACAACCTTCTCTGCGACATATTATCGGCCTCATTGTAACACAATACGCCGGTATCGTCGGCCGGCTGTTAGTGGATTAAAATATCCAGCTATTTATGATTGGACCTATTTACATCGTTTACGACTGGTATTGGTATACATTGTAATACATTGGATATCGCGTGTGCTGAAACAGCTGATCGGCTGATCTTTGATTTTAGTAAATAAGAATTAATATTTTCTCTTTTTATGAAGAACTAGTATTTATTTAGTTAATTAGTGTGCGCACTATATTTTAACTTATATGAGGGCATTCTACTTCTTTATTGCCGACAACCGACTTCCAAAAATGAGGTCAATTTGACTAAATTTGTTGAGTCTAATATCTCAAAACTTTCGTCTAGATGAATCTATCTATATATAACCTAAGACTATCATCTACGTCATCAGCCCATACATGTTTCCACTGCAGGGACTCACATGTCGTCAAAAGTTTGATTCTTTGACGTGCCGGTTTCCTCACGATGTTTTCCTTCACCGTTCGAGCAGTGCTGATGTAGACCATGTGCAGATAAATTGAAAAATTAATTAATTTCTTGCGTACTCGACCGGTCTCGAACCCTCGACTTATCGCGCTAAGTACAAGGTCCTAACCACTGAGCCGCCACTCTAGAAAGGCTGTACTTGAAATATAATGAAACAAGATCATTGGTATTGTCGGTTGATGCTTACCTTCGCCGTCAGTAGCGAGCGAGCCAGTTCCCAGCCGTTCATGATCTGTTCTCCTCGCGTCTTGTGTGTTCTCGCCTTTCTCTGGAAAGAATAAAAGTATTTCTTCATTAATCATGCAAAAGTTTAAAACATTTTGTATGTTAGAGCGCTATCTCGGAAACTACCAGTCAGAAACTAGTCATATGTATCAAGGGATATGAACACTTTTTGGATCATTCAATAATAATTCATATACAACTTGTCATAATACATTGTGGACTAGCTGCGCCCCGCGGTTTCACCTGAGTAAGTCCGTATCCCGTAGGAATATCGGGATAAAAAGTTGCCTATATGTTATTCCAGTTGTCCAGCTGTCTACATACCAAATTTCATTGCAATCGGTTCAGTAGTTTTTGCGTGCAAGAGTAAATAACACACACACATCCTTACAAACTTTCGCAGTTCACATTAGTAGGAAGTAGAATAGGATAGGATTTTTCTCAACCGTGAGAGCACAGTTCTTTATTTTTCATTGCAATTAGTTAATTTTGCATAAATCTAAGTGTCCGCCAGCGCCATCTAGCGCTCCATTACCAATCCAATATCCCCTAATGGCGGACAGATGCCGCCACGCGTTAGATAATAATACACACAACCGCGGCCAAAATGACATCAAAAAAATCGGTGATAAAGCTCCTCGGAACAAGTTAATCGAGTTCTCGATGACATCAGACTCTGGACACCTGCGCTGCGCTTGCGCACGGTTTTGGTGCCGAAATTTTCTATGATTTAACTTGTAAGTATATTTCGATTGAATGCGACAAATTAGGTATCCTTTTTAGAGGGTATTTGTTGAAAAATTATTGAGAGTTTTAAAAGAGGGTAGGTTACAAATTATTTATTTGTATGAATATGTAAATAATCCATAATATCTTATGATAAAGTGTTGAATCATGAGAAGATAAAACAGATTAATAACTTTATTTCAATATCCTTTTATGGCCATACACCATTATGCTAAAATAATATCGATAAATTTTAAAAGGAATTATAATGCACCAATATAATCTAAATGTAAAACAAAACAATAAAATTCCGAACAAGAGTATAAAAATAATAAAATACGCAACGATTTGACCTGTTTATAAAGTCGGTTAAAATAAGTAAATTCTAAAAACTTAACATCCTTTATATTTTTATAAGGAGTTAGTAACATTAAAATCGAGAAGGGCTGAAGCGATTTATGAAATTTTATGTATTAGATAACAATATCTCGAACCTAATAACCAACTTCGATTATTAATAAAAACCAACTACACTTCGAAGTTTCCAACTTCACTACACAATAAAGAGAATTGGTATGTGTAACTACATACCTATAAACTAGGTATTAACATATGGAAGATCATATCAAGGCTAGCCGACGTAGACATATATGGGTATATTACATAGTATATTTATGTAGAAAAAACTACGAAGATGTCCATTTAACAAAAACTCGTCACAGCATGAGTCAGTATCGACCACGTTTCATTAACATTCGGTAGTTGTAACAAAAAGTATTTGCTGTTATTTTATACTAGTTAACGACCACCGCTTCGTTCGCTATTTATAATATATTTTTGGAGAATAATCAGACTTATTACGCTGCGGTGTGTTATGTGAAGAAAATCAAATATTTACCAGTTAAATTACGTTTTATTTCATTTATTAATATAAACAAGTATATTCGACATCGTGGTCTTGGAATCTCTGTACGTGCCTCAATTCCCAGTGACATTTATAAAATAACGGAAATTTTAAAATGTAGCTCTCAGCTTTATATTGGTTAGATATTCAATCCAGTTTACGTTTCAGCTTGAACTCAATAACATGTACGATTGCTTCCTAGACACATGCTCTTCCGAAGCTTTATGATTGTGGTAATTCGGCAATCAACATTGAATAATCCAGTATTAGACTAATGACGCATCGCTGAAGATATAAATCTAATTATTACACAGAACATGTTATGGTAACTAATTCGCTTGTTGTTATGTCTATTGCTATTTATTTTCAAATATTTACGAAAAGCAATCCGGGAATAACATCACTACAAGGTATAAAACAATTCGCTTTCTCTGTCCTATATGTCCCTATGCATGCTTAAATCTTTAAAACTACGCAACGGATTTTGATGATGGTGATAGATAGAGTCATTCAAGAGGAAGGTTTATATGTATAATAACATCTGTTAAACTCCGACTTTACGCATGCGAAACCGCGGGCAAAATCTAGTAATCCCATAAATATATGTTTTATAATAAATCAACGGATGACTACAAAATTGTTTGATTCTATATCGTCAACAATATCTGCACGTGTAAGTGTTTAAACGTTGAAAACTATTTCCTCTCGCCGTTATTATTATAACGCGTTGAGAAATTTTCATATAATTCAATAGTTTTCACAGAAGAATGTGCAATTTCCTGTGCAATAAATTTTGCATTTAAAACTTAGTAGCAACACTGGAATCTCGTGAGCTAAATCTATTGTACCGAAATAACACTTTGTATCGATCTATATATAATTTTTCATCCCCTACTTCACATACTTTGGGCTCTTTGGGGCTAGTTTTATACAAAACTATACCGATATTTGAGGTCGAATCTTGACTCCCCACGTGACATTTCCGTTGAAATCAATGAGACATATTTTCACCCTTATCAGATAAGTATGGATTTGTCGATATTGTGTTATATCAATCACACATCCCATATAATTTTTTTTTTTATGTCATAGCGGGCAACTGGGCTGGTGGTTCGCCTGATGGTAAGCGATCACCACCGCCCATAAACATTCGCAAAGTTAGTACCTTTGTGAATACGCTGCCCGCTTTTATGGGGTAAGGGAAAAGGAAAGGATTAACGACTGGAAAGGAATGGACTAGGACGGGTGAGGAAAAGGATACGGGCCTCCGGCTCCCCCACTCACCGTACGAAACACAGTGGCATGCCACTATTTCACGCCCGTTTTCTGTGGGGGTGTGGTACTTCCCCCGTGCGAGCTGGCCCAATTCGTGCCGAAGCGTGCTCGACTCCCACAATAAAAAAATGAACATCCTACTAATATTATAAATGCGAAAGTTTGTAAGGATGTGTGTGCGTTTGTTGCTCTTTCACGCAAAAACTACTGAACCGATTGCAATGAAATTTGTTACGTAGACAGCTGGACAACTGGAATAACATATAGGCAACCTTTTATCCCGATATTCCTACGGGATACGAAGTTACGCAGGTGAAACCGCAGGTCGCAGCTAGTATCTGTATAAACAACGCAGTGTACTGACCAAAACATCCACCTCCAGTCGTTCATTCTCCACAACATGCACAATCTGACTCGTGGCACAGAAAAACTGTTATCACGCGCACACGCTACAACTTAGTGTAGAGAGCAGAGCGCCAGTACAACGGAGTTACCGAATTCCTAAGTACCGACGCTCGCGCACCGTCCGTTCACACGCGCCCAGAGAAATATTTGAAAGCGCAATGACACCGCCGGCTCTTTACAATCCACGGGAGGCCTACTATGTTTATTCAAAAGATATTACAATCAGCGTTTAATATTCATTTACTGTGAACACAGTTTTCGGAGTTGGGAATGAAGTATACATGCGTTTGTGGTTGCTGCGATGTTTAGAGTCAGATACTATCAGGGATGTATTATTTAATCGTGATCAGTACAGCAAATATACGCGTCTATTTCCCTTAGAATCAATATCGCCACAATTGTAAGTTCTGGGGTATCTATAAGCTTAAAAGTTGTTATCGCACGGACGTACTTGCCTTGCACAAAATGTTGCGCGTCGCGAATGCAAAGAACGCAAAGAATTGAAGCATATAAAATATCCCGAAGTATAAACAAACGCCAATCCGACACCGTGGCTTGTTTACAAACCGACTGCATGCACTGGATCGTCAGTAACGAATCCAAATAAACATTTATAAGCAGTCACGACTAAAATAGCCGAGGAATAGCCCTTGCGATCTCGACCGCAAGGATTCTTCAGATGGCTTACATTTTTTGTAAACATTAGCGTATAAGGCTAATTGTTTTGATTGCTCTATCGTTACATTCATAATATTGCTACCACTTGTGATTATTTATGACAAAATATTCACGTTTTTATTTCGACAATACAAAAACATGTGATTTTATCTCCTACTATAACATGCGTGAATGATTGGTAAAAATATTTTGTAACATGATTTTTATCAGTTCCTTGTGCAATTAACTACTGCATTGGCCACTCGACGGCAGCAGTCATAAATTAACAAATACATTAGTCATTCAAATGGATATTGCGACAAAAAATCAAGTACTACAATAATACCTACGCTCATAAATCTTATTATGACGTATCTGAGGGCACACCTCTGCGTTGGACATGACATTTTACTATGTGTCAAACAATATAACCACCTCATAACTATGGCCAATATCAAACAATCCACAATATGAAACATAAGACGTGTGCTTTATCAAACCTCATTATAATTTTAAATTGCACATTCACAAATAAAACCCAAAGTAGTGGATCGTAAATGGTTGTAACACAACTAAAAAGTTTCAAATAAATAAATTACCGTCCGTCGAAAAAACGTGTCCATTGTTGGATGTTTAGACGATTCCTCTCACCAATCCTTTCTTAATCCCTTCCCAATTTAAAGTCGGCAATCCATTCGTGGAGGCGTAAGGTCTGTAATCGACTTTACGCCTCCACAAATGTTCATGGGTGGTGGTAGCGCTTACCATCAGGCGTCCCACCAGCTCCATTGCCGACTGTGACATAAAAAAAAAAAAAAAAAAGACGACTTTATATAATTGACAATGGCGCCGATTTCGTATTACGTAAAGTTCTGATAAATGTATAAAGTATAGGAGATCACGTTAAATGCTCTCAGCAATTAAGTGGAAAGCACTCGATAGTGCATTTGACGCATAAAAGGGTAGTGAACAGGCAGCTAACGAGAGCGGCCGAAGACAAACACTGACCAGTTATATTTGTGTCAGCCGAGCGGCGCCGGCGCCACGATAACGTGACGATAACGTTAATGGATACCGGAGTTATCGCGACTCGGCCGATACCCGCGAGAAGGGACCGAATCACTTAAGCGAGAGACATTTTTAAAAGGTCCTCTCAACCTTAACAGTTAGGGTTCAAATTCCGTTATCTCGTCCATTTGTTAGTCGCCGCGAGTCTCCGTGTAAATGGAATGAATGGGTTCGGGGAAGCACACGAGAGCACCGTAATGGACCCAATCGGAATGTCAATGTCAACCGTATCGGTAAAAAGGGCATCCAAACTGCGGCCATCCATTGAGTAACCCCGCGGTATGGGGCTCGTATCGCCCACGAATAATATTAAGATATCACCGGATCAATTAATTTTCCCCGTCAGTTTTTCACATGCTTTTAGCTTGGCCGATGTATTTGCTATATTTGAATACGCAACACACAAAATTCAAAGCGATCGTGGAATAAAATACTGTAATTGCAAGAAATGTAACAGCAAATAACGAAAATGAAGTGCTCCCAGCACGAAGAACGTTCACTAAATTTATGGAAGCTCATTAACAAGTATTACCAGTGTCGCCGCATATTAATTGCGAATTACACTGATAAGGGTTATTTATAAGGGGTTGATAAATGCGCAGACAAGCGTCAAATTAACTAAACGAAGGGGAGGAATTCGTCTGGAGCCTCGGGAAACCCTATGATGAATGCTGGAAGGGAATCCCGCGGCGATACAGCCATGCGAGCCTCGAGCCTCGCAAGCCTGTGGGAACATTGATTGTGGAAATTCCTGTGACGCGCGGGATCAGCACCGGCGACTGATTTGTTTTTAAACGTTCTGCTATAATAAGGTTATAGTTTGGTGCGGACTTTAAAAACGTAGTTTCTTTTTTTTTAAGTTTTAAGAATGCTAAATTATTGTTATAAACCGTAAAATCATATAGACATTCTTTGAAATTCTTTAGTTACAGAAGAATTATTACCTTCACAAAAAGCAGTCTAATTTAGTACAAGACCTCAAGCCTAGATCGAACCATTCACCAATACGGTCTGGTACCATAATATTTGTAAAAGAAATCAAACAGGACGACTTTAAGCGAGCAGTTTTGGACCCATTAAACACAAAAAGAGCGAAACAACACGCCGGCATGTCCGGTCATAATATCAGCCCGAAATTCCTGATTGGTCACATCGTAGGTATATTGCAAGACGAAAGACCATAGACACCTTATTGTATAAAATATATTATACACAATGATTCCGTATTAACACGTCAATACATGTCAAATTGAATGCTTAATTGGGTTTAAATAATCGTCGAAAGGGCTAAGCGTATGATATACGAAAGGGCTTATTGAAAACAAATAACTTCCCCGCAGGGATGCGTACAAAGGGCAGAAAAAAGCCAGTGATGTTTGCCGTAAGCATTAATAATGTAGTTTGAAGATGGCGACGGCCGCTGGAATGCGCACAGGCCGAGGGACCAGCTCCGTAGAGTTGCGCAAGAGAGTATCGACACAACACACCGCAATTTATTAATGTTGGAGAATTAATCAGATACGTTGCTTAACTGTTTAGTTAAAAGAGAACAATTTGAACGTTTAACAATTTTTGCTTCGTATGTGTTAATTTTAGATTATAGAGTACCATAATATAAGCGTTTCATAGGCCATACGATAAAAAATCATCTTCTTAATTTATGGATGTAATAACATGCTCGGAATAAAGATAATTTTTAATTGCGAAATAGAATTTTGGCCACTTCAACATATAATGCATTTAAAATGCTGTGTTTTATTACGGCCCGGCTTCACCCTTAGCACATATATATATATATATCTGATAGCAATTATGGATCACGTACAATCCAACGGTTACAGATTTTCGAAATCGGTCTAATAGTTCCTTAGATAAGCCCGATTAAACAAACTCTTCATCTTTATGAATATTTCTATTTCTATAGTCACACACACAATAACGTGTTATAAACACATCAATCGCCAATCATCGAACCAAATGAACACACTGAATCTATCAAACGAGCGCATATTAACTCGTGTCGATTCTATCATTAGCATAACAAAACCTCCGCCGTTTTGCATACCGAGAGACGCAAATAGACAAATAGTGCCGCTAACAACACAATATCAACACATTCCTATGTATAAAATTCCAGCATCACCATGTACGAAACGGCTTGCCCGATTTTCATGTAACTTTTTACGATTCATAGAGGTTTGGTAAGGCCTGGTGGAACGGCGTGGACGAATAAATTTCGCATATCCATTAGCCAGAACGATGCACGGCCGTTTAATTAAGCGATAAAGCTATTTATGAACAAAACCCTGTTATCATTAGTCTGTTTTTAATGCGCAAAGATAATTCACGTTTTATCGTATTACATTTATTCTCGTATTAGATTTGATGACATTACACTCGCACGTTATCAACAACTTAAGACATATGTTGTTTTAATTATGCGTATAAAAAATACTAGCAAAAAAATTAAATACGACAAAATCCCATACACGTGAAATAAAATGAGAAAACAATTTATTAAAAAAAACATCGATACATAACAGTGCATCACTAGCGATCCCGAATTTCCAGGAAGCGGCGCGGGCGCCGGTCCTCGGCCGGATTCCTCGATCTACCGCGCTTTTGAGATCTATGATCTACAGTGAACAGTGAACAGACGCTTTGAGCCAACCATGTATCTACACTTCTTTGAAATCACGCTTCGTGCCCGAAGTGAAGTCTTTACTTTAATATTACTCTTATAATTTGATAATATTTCATTGAGAAATTATGTTTTTGCTTATATTATTAAGAAACAATACGTTTTACTTATCAAAATAGTTATGGGACGTAATTAAGCATATATACTTATCGATTTATCTATAAGTTTCATACAACGGACAAACATACATCACATAATCCTACTAATTTGTAAACGCGAAAGTTTGTAAGTATTTATGAATGTTTATTCTTTCACGCGAAAACAGCTTATCGTATCTGTATAAAATTAGGTAAGCTTACAGAGAAAGATTATGGTCTGGATTAGCGCATAGGCTACTTTTCACCCGGGTACCTCGCGAGTGACGCCGCGTTACAAGTAGTATATTATAGTAGTTGCAGCTTTCTAACGGTAAAAGAATTTTTGAATTCGGTCCAGTAGTTTTCGAGTGAAAACGTTACAAACATACAAATTGAAAACAACTGTTTATAATATAGTAATAGCAAGTAACAAAATCTATTAGTATAAAATTTAAGAGTAAACTCACCTTTACTCTTTACTTCTTCCATTGCGATACGACTGTACGGTGGTGGGGGAGTCTCTGGAAAGAAGAAAACACATTTAATATACGATTTTAAATATAAACTTATATGTTAACCTCACCAGGTGAACTTCAAATATTTACTGTTTATTTAAAACTATTTAACCAATTTTGATAAACTTGCAAGATACTTATTTTTAAATAAATATATAATTGTAATAAAATGCATACAAAAAAAAAACACATATGTAACACAGAAGCGTATCGTTGCATGCTTTTTTTGAAGCGAAAAGAAATTATCAAATATTTCAGTTACAATTTTTTACACTCTTTTTTTGAAGGTCGGTCGTATGGTAACTCGACGCCTCAGGGGAGAGCGAAATTTGAACAAACATACCGACCAGGTAGCTCGCACTGTACAGACCAATTATGTCTGGTTCGATCCCACGACCCTATATTTTGAGCCCACAAAGGCACTGTCATTTGATTTTCAAATAACCTAGTTTATATGTCATTAAAAATGCGTTAGATTTGTCAAATTACAGCGGTAGAAAGGAAACCGTATAGGGGTCAGGTAGAAACAGATCTAACAAATTTTCGATACAATTATCCATAATAAACGTCCACCACAAAAATACGAAACAAGGAAATAATTTTTGTTGATAATACGTATTTTACAACCGTAAAAAATATGTCAGTGTAATAAATCCAAAATATCAAAAACACGCTCCGAGATAATGCGCTGTAAGATGTGGTTAAAACGCCTCAAAAAGATTTACAGCGGCGGCTATATAGATTTACATCAACGTATCGACTGATGCAAATGAGTCATTAAATATAATCGGCACGCGCGATTGGTTATTCCAAAATTTCGGGCGCCATTCAAATTTTTGAATTCAGAATGCGTGTCGTGCAATCGTCATTTGCGATTCGGCGCCGTCCGCGGCGGACGTGTGAAGTCTGAATATAATTTAATAAACGAATTTCAATAATGCATAACGATACTTTAGGACGTGTGGGCGATGTGCGGTTCCGAGAAATTTTTAACGGCGCATACACAAGACAATTCTAAACAATTGGCGTATGCACCTGCATATTGAGTCGCTCGCCGGATCGAATTATGACATGAAAATACCAATAAAATCTGTGGCTGTCTTGGATTTTTATTTGTTATTTAGATTGTAGCGTATTCTAGCCAATCGAAATCTCATTCCGCAGAAGCAAACTCCGCATACAAATGAAACATTTGTTGTGCTTGATATTCAAACAACTAGAACATCCTTGTTCTCTGCTGTATTAATCACAATACTTAAATGAATTCAAGGAAAATATAGACACATTCCTCGGGTGTAAAGAAATTCACTAAGAGCTGCATTAGCGCTGAATGCAAAACAAGGAGGTAATAAAAACTTCAGCTCGCAAACCGTTTCAGCACATAACATCACAATCCCTGACAATTATAAGCTTAAACCTTTGTCGAGAAGAAATGTCATTCAACGTACGAACAATTAAATGAAATTTAAATGTTGGGAATTTTCGCATGAGTCAGGCATTCCAAGACACAGAAAAAGTAAAAGCAAATGACCCTAAACGGCCGCACTATAAATAATATTCACTGTTGACATTTTATGTCTGTCTGTCTAAGTTAACCGAAGTCGTGCGAAATATACAGCAATTTTGTCGCGAAAAGGGCGATTATGGACGTCTTCGTGTGCACGAGTTCTGCTATGCAATTGTCGTATTATTTTTATGATTTTCGCTTTTATTCTTAGGCAACACTTCAATTCCATGTTATTTGATACTTCGTTGGATATATAAAAAATTGTTAAGAAAGACCGTTGTTTGCATTCTCAATTGCATATTTCAGGTGCGATTAGATAAAAATAATTAATCAACATTCGCTAAGTAAAATTAACTTAAACAATAAAACGTTTTATAGAAAATATTTTTGACGAGAACTATTTGTCTACAATGATTGAAGGTAACTGTTAATATGTGATTTATCGATAGATCCACACACGACTTTTTAATTCATATAAACATACGGTGTATAACGTGGCGTGACCGCGTGCACTGCTGGCCCAAACCGATACGTCACAACTACCCTCCATCGAATGAACGAAACTATACTCTAGAATGAAAGCACTAAAGTTTAAAATTAATTACACGCCTCGCACATTAGTCACAAACCGAAGTGAAAAAGTAAATAGAATCGTGTTACTATAGCGCCAAAGTTAAAATTTAAATACACTGTTTGTAGAGATCGCATTTCAATTAATGAAATCGTCTGCCAATAGAAATTGAACCGTGACACTAAACACACAAAGCATTGATTCGTTTGAAGCGAATGGAATGTCATTTACAACACTAGTTAATAAGTATATGGACTGTAATGCAGTGTTAAGTTTTGTTTTGATACGAATCGGCAGAAATCTAGATAGATCCAGTGTTAGAATCGTCAATAGAAAATATTGAAACATGAAGTCTGATGTGGTTATAAGATTTTCTACATATTATTACGATTTTATCTGTTATATCTATAAAAACCATTGCTTTTTTTGTAATTATATCGGAATTTATATGTAATTCCATAAATTGTAAATTAAGATCAGAAACAGTACATATTCGATGTTTTTATGATTCCATTCATTGAATATTTTGCGAGTTTTTGTCTAGAAAATAGTTGTGTTAAATATAGTTCAAAATATATTTCTTATAATTTTATTCAATTTCTATATAAATACAATTTATGGGACATAGCTTCATGCTTTCTCCACAAAAGGAAATCAGGAGGTGAACGGTTGATGGAATCTAGTTTTCAACCAGCAGCAATATAAGATTCTGTCTGTTTGTCCGTCTCTCGGTTTAGCGACCGGTCGACCTGGTTCTATTAATTGCTCTATCAACGGAAACCATTACATCTATATTTCAACATTGGTTAAGGGTTATCTGTGGCTGCAATAAAATCTAACTTAATTAACATTTCGCCGACCGCCCGCGTGTTTGGGAAGTTATAAAACTTCTTTGAAAGCAACGCCGTCTCAAGCATTCGCAAAAAAAAACATTATAATGAACGTCAATAGGCTTTAAAATCAGCATAGGAACAGGAGTTATTGTAATTTCACGCGATTTCAATGTACTCTTAAAATGCACGTCCATATAGTCTGTTATTTTGGTTTGTTTATCCATAAAATCCAAAAAAGGCCTCAACGTGTCGTCCAAAAAATGAAATTGTCCAACAGTATCCCGGATCCACGATAACGAAACTAAACAAAACCGAATCAAGATTAATAGTAAACATCCGCGCGTTCGCTATAAATAAGAAAAAAAATAAACAAACAATAAATCCAATTTATACGCAATAAATTCGCTAAACTACGACGCCAAGGAAGAATTGTTACGTCAAGGACATTGGACCGAAATTAACTTTGAAGAGAATATTAATGGTGAGCTCAAGAGCTGATACTCAACTATTCATCTAACGATGAATCACTGCTGAGGATTACACCAAGCAGGAAGGCTTAATTCGTAGATATTTAGTAACTAAAACCTCCGATAAAAACGCTTAGCGATAGCATTTCATCAACAACTATAAGCCATTTAACCAACGATTACATAACGCTCTTACGCTGCAATATTTAAGTGTTTCGATTGTTTTCAAGGTACAAAGCGAAGTTTTTAATTTTAAAAAAGCACTATACGCACGGAGCCAGCGCACGCGTGCGAGTCGACAGAAATAGCGTGCCCGAATTATAACACGGTTGGCGCCGGCGCCGGCGCCGGCCGGCCGCGCTGGCCCACGCGCCTCGCGCCTCGCGCCTCGCCATCGACATTTACCACCAATATTGGCCAAATGTACAAACATTTACATAAATACTCCTTCGCACGTCGATCCATCACTCACGATTCACTTTTTTCTTTCAATTCATTCACACAGCTCCCATTTACAGCAAACAACCCAAATGCTATCTTCGCGATGAAAATTAAACTTATCTTATTTGGAGATAAACACGGGTACATATAAATATGTTTTCGCAAAATGGATAGTTCATATAAATCTCGAATCTGCAACATTATATAAAAGCGACACAGATTTGATATTTCCTCCAAACAGATAAGAAGCACAGGATACACTTTTACGATTTATCAAATTTAAAGATAAAAACGCGAGTTCAAATAAGATTTAGATTGTTGCCATTAATTTTATTCTGAGATCGAAAACATCCGTTGCGTTTCCAATTTCTTAAGACGAAACTCTCGTACTCGTTAGAGTCTCGTACGATGATATCGCCGGACAGAACTAGAATCATTAATTTAAATAATAATCTTGAATATAATAGGAAACAAATGGTTGCGGAATGTAGTTAGGCGCCAGAATTGACGTCACACTCATAAATGCCAGCTTCGAGATGTAACGGGGAGGAGTGGTCATATGAATTGAAACTCGGTGCCGGCATATACCTGTCTTAGCGTTCCACTTAGCCCACCGCATCATAGCACATACAAATAATGTAGGCGGAGATAGATCGTCAATGGACACACCTCACTCGATGACCAGTGGTCACATTAATACGCAAAACACATGTTTAATTCAAGATAATCTATTGCTATTCAATCGAAGACAATACTAACAGTCCGCGTCTCAGTCGAAGCGGTCAACGGGTAAGAATGCCTACTTTGGATAAATTAACATTCAATGAAAAATTTATCCGACAATCCGACAAAGTGTGGTATAAACAAATTAATGTTCACAACGATATTATTTAAATGCAATCTTTCGCTAAGATATCTCAGTCTAAACGATTCGCAGAATGAAATTAAAGTTAAAAAAAATGCATAAACCATTCAGCAAGCGACAGCTTTCATACGATTTATAAGGAGCACGTCGAAAGTAGACGGCGTCAGTCAAATACGACGGGCCATGTTGGAGCGTGTCCATTGATGCTGCTCGAAACACCGGAAGACGCCTCCGTGACGCTCTCGGCATACCAAGCGATATATCAGCCGGTCGGCGGTAGTGACGATATAAAGATTTGCCCTCCGAATGCCACTCACTCTTGCAATTATCTTTACATAAATACACACTTAGAAATTAAGAACTTTTTAACGGATTTTAAACAACGACGACATGACCACGCTCGCTGTAAAGTGTTCGAAACGTCGGGTTAATAATATAATGAATAAATCGCCTTCAAAATCCGTTAAAAAGTTTTTAATTTCTAAATGTATAATACTCGCGTAAAATCAGACACAAGTAAATACTAAATACACACTGTTACGAGGTCATTTTTAAATCATTTCTCTGACCATTTGCTTAACACATAACAGCTATTGCAGGAGCTTATAAGAATTCAGTTTCTACATAGAGCAGGGAATTTGCTGACCCATGAGTAAATACGTAAAAATAGTCCAAAATCCGACTTGTCGAATATTCATTTGACAATAACTGAACAATATTTTACAGTATGATTCACTCTGAGATTGTATTCTGATTAAATAACCGAAGGACTTTCCCGTCCATTTCATAAGATGCTAAATGCATTTTAACATAAGTACCCTCTTGCTATTTAGGTATCTTAATTATTTATTTACCAACCTTGAAAGTGCGAACGAAAAGTAATTTTAATGATAAACTACTAATGATTCAATAGAAAGTATAATTGATGAGAAAAAATATTAAATTTCTTCCAGTCGTATCAATCAATAGGTATCAATGAAATAGGTAATTGAAATGTAAATATAATTTAAAATTAATGTTATTTACGGAATGTCGCAGTGGAAGAAAACGTACAATATTGATAATAAATCCACACGTGTTGGAAATAAATGGAAAACAATTATGAAACGACACAAATTCATATTTTATAATAGCAACATTCCAAACATTGCCGTCTATAGTAAAATTATACTTAACATTTGTTATTATTGGACCCTGGCTAGAAACATGCTTTGGAATTAATCGTGCGTTGTTAAAACCGTTTTTATATTATATACATTAAGGTTCAAATTAGATTTTTAATTGACAATTATCAGGGCAGTAGCAAATCAGTTATCAACAACCATAGTGTGAATTTAATGGAATAATGCGCTTTAAAATTATTTAGAGATAGCAAGACACCCTTTATTAAATACAAGCTGTCCGCCCCGGCTTCGCCTGTGGTACATATATAGCCTATAACCTTCCTCAATAAATGGGCTATCTAACACTTAAAGAATTTTTCAAATCGGGCCAGTAGTTTCTGAGATATGTGAGTTCAAACAAACAAACTTTTATAATACTTTATTTTTATAATATTAGTTAGATTCAGCTACTATTACGGTTTTTTAGCGTACCGCAAGTATACTGAATAACTAATTATACATTTGAAGTTATAAAAGGATATGTATTGTGTACTAACAATATAAAGATGAAGAGTTTGTTTGATTGTACTATCCCCTGAATTACTGGACCAATTTCAATAAATCTGTCCATGTCGGATTTGTACGTGATATTTAAATGTTACAGATTAAATAAGTACCACGGACGAAGCTGGGGCGGATCGCTAGTAAATAACAAATTGTGTTCAAAGATTTTACGGATTCAATAAGTGCCTGCGCAATTTTTCTGCCTACCCCGAATCTACAGATATTTTTTTATTCAAGGTACCAGGTACCAGGTACCAGGTACCATTGGAGTTATATGTTGTAAAAGCAATAATTTCCCGGCCGTCTTAAAAGAATTCATTAAGAAATGCTAACTCTTATTGGGTAATGATATACAAATGAAGGTAATTAAATGTTTGTAGATAGCATCGCGATCCGTATCTCGCGCCGCACACGTCACGTCTTACGTTTCACTTGTAAAAACTGAATTATTCAATTAATTTGTGTACATGTTACTTCAGGATAAATCTTTGTGTGCCCTTTTATTGGGGTATCAAGGGATGCTTATAATTAATAACAATACGGACACATCTACACTCATCTACACCATAATATTATAAAGAGGAATAATTTTTATTTAAGTCAAAAACTGCTGGACCGATTTTAAAAATCACCATTGCTCAACAGCAGCAACAGCTGGAACTTAGCTGAGTGATATAGGCTACATATGTACCACGGGCTAAGACGGGGTGAACTGCTAGTTGTAAATAGCTTAAGTTTTGGTTCATGCCGTTTCGTTTTTAACACGCTTGTATGTTTGCAAGTGTGTATTTAACCCTGATCGCCAGGATTAAATAATTTCCGTACGTATGTTCTGTATTTAAGACAATTTAGTTGGTTCTATCATTGATTTTTTTATATATTTCTTGTATGGTTATTCCACAATAGTCAAGATTTCTCGATATGTCAATTTGATAAAAAAAATACATCGTGGCTTGACACTGGCAAACCCGTTGCCACAAAAAAAAAAAAAAACCATATCGACTAAATGTCACCGCGACGCGTACCTATAGGCTACTGCCGCGTCGAAACAATATATTGATTAACTTTACAAATATCAAATTGAACGAATATTAGCCACATAATAAATTAGTTATATATGTATAACATATTCGAATATCGTTATGTAATAATTTGTTATCGTAAGACCTCGAGAGGCCTCCCGGATCGCAATATGAACGTGATACCTAAGTTTGAGACAAGTTTTTCTTATTTTATAATTCATTATATACATATAAATACATAATTTATATGACCTAGTGTATTTAAATTGGAAACGAAATTGGTTTTTAAATATGATGCGATTTTTTTATTTGTTAAAGTTTAACTTAATTTGTTATGTACCTATTCAATTTATATTAAATAATACATTTATTTTAATAAGGTCTCGCGTTGTTTGTATTAATGCGTTTAAATTTAAGTTGATTAATTTTTATTAGGCTATTGTCGTTAATTCATAAGATATTGACTATTCCATAGACGACCATCTCTTACTTATAACGTTTTAACACTAAAATCTAGAAAAATAGACTTGTGGTCGAGTTGTCGAGGAAAAAAACGTTATTCTGCGAATCGGTTATAATCTGAAGCGGCGTAGTTGTACCATAAAAGGTATCTGTTCATGAAAATGTAAAGAGTTGGCATAATGATTAAATAATTACTTAATTACTGAGAAATCATTGTCGGTTATCCTTTTGAACGCCGACTAAAGTGCAATTGTAGAAGAAAACACAATTATTTTAACTTCAAATACATTTTCTGTTAAATTGATCCGATTCGATTTTCTAATAGAATTCATTTTAAATAATTAGTTCTGTGATTGACATAAAGCTATTTCTAAATCATTTTAATAATTTTAACACTTATTGAAAATGGAAATACTGAAACATTCAAAGCCGACCGAGAAGCCTAGTTTCGCGAGTAGGTATTTAGAATAAGTTGCTGGAAGGAATACTTACGAACAAGATTATTGTTTTGTGAGAAATTAAAATATATTCAATACTTATGACAATAAGATTTTCGTATTTACTGTTAATCCCTACTACTTCTCTGTCTCTTATTCACCGGATTTTGATATATGGTATCTAGCTAGACCCGAGAAAGGAAATAGGGTAGTATTTATCCCGAAAACACCACAGGAACGGGAAATATGCGAGTAAGCCCCGGTACTGTATTTCTTTTTCTTTGAGTATGCGGGCGAAAGCTAGTTCTTAATAAAATAAGATGAGAAAAGAAAAAAGAAGCTGATAAACATTTTTCACTTTAAAGTGAAGCAATGTCTTCACCAAATGAGTAAATTGATGTAAAAAACGAAACGGCATGCCAATCAACAGTGAGGTCTGGAAAATATTAACAATCGGATGAATATCATGCAACTAGAAAATCGTTTCAAACAAAATACAAAAAGCATCGTTCCGAACAACACAAGAGAGATTGTGAAATTCCCACAGATAGCATCAGAACTAGTGAATGCACACGACTTCGCGTGCCAATCTATACCGTCGGTTGTTATACTGGCGCCGAATAGTTGAGCAAACTGTCATTTGTTTGTTTCCTCGGGTTTTTATAAGTTTCATGTGAGGGAATTAAAATGTTTAAATGAAGATTAAATAAATCTTAGTTAACATATATTTGGCAATGGTGGAGTAAAGCGAAGAATAGCTCAGTGTGGTGATGAACTTTATTTTAAAACCCATAAGACTTGAGACCCTATAAATACTTGAGATCAAGTATTTCAATGACCTAAGGACAGGGTACTGTCGAGGCTCAATACGCTTACGTTATTGTGTATCAAATAGTGGATCGATATTCGTTGGTGGTAAAGTGAATTTGACCAGTTTCCGATACCGGTTGTCCCAGGTGCCGCTCAATGGACGAAATACACCTGAGATCATCGATAATTCCGATTTCTAGCCAAGAACGAGACGAAAGTTTTTTGCTAATTTCGTAATTTATGGACCTCTTTAGCGCGTCACTTGATTAATTTATAGCTTAAGCTCTGATTATCAATATATACCTATATATAATCTGTGGATCGATTGACAATTACCGTATTCGAATTTGGAACGCGAGTGTTACGTCAGATCAGAGCTATTGACGGACAATCACAGCGGGCGGAAGTCGCTCGAGCGTTCCATTCTTACGGACACAATGCTTGTGCATACAAAAAGGCCATTCACAGATCCAACAGAGCAACCCAAAATCGCGGCAACAAAAAGTTCGAAACTCGAGTTGCGGTTACGCAGTGCCGGCAGTCGGCGTACCTGCGCCCCTCCCTCGCGGCGCGACGCGGCGCCGGCGCCAGCCAGCCGCCGAGCAATTATGGCTAAATAAATATCGGCCATGCCTTCGATGCGATAGCAGATGGATTCTGGTAGAGACGACATCATTACATTCCGCTGGGAGCCGTGTAAACTCGCCTCGTGGCTGTATGTCGCGTGTTTTTGACAGGTGGTCGGAGTGAATTTATTATCTGTCTAGCGACAATGGCCTGGCCGGCAAATTTGTGACATTCCATAGACAGAATATTCCAAACATGAATGACTGTCATAACCTTGACAAATTTAATATTTTAATTATGGTTCATAGATTTGAATAAAACGAAGAGACGTAGAATGAATTTCGGTCAGATTTTACATCACATTAAGGAACTTTGAAGCATTTTGTATAATATAACGAATCTAGGAGAGTAACAGGCGATAGTCGACACAACATTCTTACATACCATTGTTAATACGTTGAAACAAATTATATTTGTCTAGACATCATGTATAACACGACTAAACCGCACTCAGCATGATTGTTAGCTGTGGTTAAGCCACGTAACTACTTATAAAAAAGTGTAATACGTATTTGTTTTTATTACTTTAAAAATGTGTATTTAAATACAAAACGTAACTTTCATGTCTCTTTTCCTGAATTTATTCGATATAAGAAAACATTAAATTGAATCTTAATCAAATGACACATTAAAATTACGTTTACTACCAGCGAACTATATTTTACATTACTACTTTTTTGTAATGTTTATTAAATAAAGACTACTTTTTTGTAAATATTCGTAACGTTAAAATAATTTTATCGTCTTATTCAATTATAAAATTGAACGTAGTGGAAAACTTACAACCACCGGACTAATCATATGATGAAACTATATAAAAATATAGTATCATCCGACGATTAACTTTACAGCGTTTTTACGACGGCGCGGATTGTAAAAATTTTAAATCAATACAAAAAAAAAAACATGATTTACAATTTAAAATTCGCGACGAATAAACATTTCCTAGTAGAGCTATAAACCGAAGATGTTAATGGCGGCTGACAGATTAAAAACAAAAAAGTAATTAAATGATCATGTTCGAAATTCGAATATGAATCAAATGTGTGGCGGCGAGCGTCGAGTCATCAGGCCGGGCCGGCGGGGATGTCTGCGGCGAAAGTTGGCAAAAAATATTGGCGTCGAACGAGCGGCGCGACGCTAAAAACGCAGGTGGGCTGTCAGCCCCGACAACGTGCGCCGTAACGTCAAACAAACCTTTCAATTTTTACAATTTTACAGTAATTCATCGTGCTATTATCGACAAATGCATGTTGGATACAGCTCTTCAGAACGTTTTGAAGTTAATGACAACCAGTTGTAAATCGAAACGCTGATTGAAATAAAGATACTGAAAGGCTTTTGAAAGTCGACGATTATAGTTTTATGAATGAAAAAAATTAAACCATACTTTTAATCAGAACAGATGAAAAATATTGTTTTTATTATTTATTATAAGTAGAACGTAGGTAAAATAAGGCGGTTATGGCACTTTCAAAAATTCAAGATACTACATACTCTAGTAGTATATAACTTTTGAAGTAAAGTGAAGTAAAAAAAAATAAGTATATGATTTTCAGTCAGCATAAAATTAATATTTATATATAAATAATAAATTGAAGAAAGATTATAATTAGATAATGGTGTAGGATTAGAATTGGAACGTCAATAATTACTCGTCAATCGATAGAAATTCAAACATAATTAGAAAAGAGTAGAACTTAAACGAAGTTCTCACGGATACCGAGGGCATTAAAAATAACTCATCCGTCAATGATTGAAACGACGGTGATAAAATATTAGCTTTCCCATTAATTAATATGCTAACATTGTCCATACGCCTACAGCAGGTTAAGTACCAAACTGTGATGCCGAAATGTGGGTGGTTGTAGGCGATGCGCGTGAGTCGATCGAACATAAAAGTCGAGTTTTATCTTTTATCAATACTAATTCACTAATGAATAACATACCGCGTGCAAGACGAGCATAAATTACACTATATCGCCACGCCGCAATCAATGACGACATTAAATTGAAGAGATTAAACGACCCGCTCAATATAATTAGGAAATAAAAATGAAGGAAGACAAACACACGAAAGGTCATCGGCGGCGCGACATGTGAGGAAACCAACTAAGGAGTTTAAATAATTACGTACAAAGCTGACGGCGGCCATTGCTGGCGAATTAAAAAGTTAACGGGCTGCGCGCGCCGGGCGTCGCGGCGCGGCGGCGCCAACGCCGTGACCTTGTCTGCTTATCGCGAGCGAGTGACCCTCGCGACGGCAGATTAGGTGTTCGCTACACGCTCCACGCTCCACGGTCTACCTACGCGCCGCAGTAAAAGTGATCGGCCTAGGCGCACCGCGAGCATCGCGACGGGCCCTGCACAGCAAACGGCGAACATTTAACTCCGCCACTGATGTCACAGGCTATTAATAGAGCGCCCAAAGCAATGTTTACAATCGCACTCCGAGGGCTAGGACGGCGGCGACTCTGAAACGCTACACCGGGCCGGCGGCGAGGTGACGCCGCGGCCGACGTAACGCCCGAGCTGATAGAGGAGGCAAACAGTGGCGATAGCGCTGATACGAGATAACGATTTGCACCGATACCGTCCAAGTGCAGCCGGCTGAACGTTCACGTGCTAACGTGGAAAACTACTTAAATATTCATCATGTCCACGGAACGAACGTGGAACGCGGAGG
>NC_052104.1:9055274-9063427 GCF_012273895.1 Zerene cesonia | reverse complement strand
GCTGAACGTTCACGTGCTAACGTGGAAAACTACTTAAATATTCATCATGTCCACGGAACGAACGTGGAACGCGGAGGTAAGAGTCGCTCACAACTTTCTAAAGGCACCACACGAAATCACCCCGATCGAAAGGTTCGTCTCCGGTCTCCACTACACATGTTTACACTTGTTGCGCGGGTCGACGGCCTGCACGTACCGGGCTCGCAGAGTCGGCTAAAGTGGTAGGGGTTGCAGCAGAGCTGGTCCTCGCAGGAGGGCAGGCGACGCAGCTCGGCGAGGTCCCGCAGGTCGGGGAAGCGGAAGGCGCGCGCGGCCGCCAGGCGCAGCGCCGCGGCGGGCACGCAGCCCGACAGCGGGCCCGCGTCCAGCGCGCTGGCGAGCCTCTTCAGCTGCTCGTCGGGGACGGAGGGCGCGCCGGCCGCTGCCAGCCGCCGCCGGAGCGCGCGTCTCCGGAACATCACATGTCACGTCACGAGCGCGGCCGCCCGCGCCGCGCGCTACACTGCCAGCACGACATACTTGACGGCGTGCGGCCTCACTACTGACGAGTGACGGCCGAGCGCTGCGTGCCGTGACGTCCGCGGCACGGGTGTGACGCCTCAATAACAACTTTTCCCCACATCCGCACATCGACTACTGTTGCTCGTTTTGCCGCTATTAGTTCGTTGTAGTACACTGTTCTACCAGGAACAAGTCCCTTTTATGTGCTTTAATTTATACCCACATATCTCTTTCTTTCTTTTTTTTCATCATAAACAGTCTTGTAGAATATAAAACTTTATGTCGGTATCGTTAAAACAAATAACATTAATTTTAAAAATGTTTATACAATTAATCCGACTGAATGTTAAAAAATATGAATATTTACCAACATATTCAAGTAACTGTCATCTAGTAATAAGGGGAAACTATAATGGACAAATCGAATCATTTCAGGCGACTTATTTTTTATTTCACATTTTGAGGCAATGGTTGCAACTAAAACTTTTCAATACAAGAAACAGATTTCATCATGTTCACTAAAAACCCGAAGAAATTGTCATAAATTAACAACGACGTATTGTTTATTTTATAAAAAAAAATTATGTGACGTAAAATTGAACGCGTTTTCATTTACTTCAGAAGAATCTGTGCTAACTTATTAATCAAATTCACAAATCCGAGATTAAATAACTAAAAATATAATGTGCAATAAGCTCAATCGCCTATTAACAAAAACTCCCACAATTATTAATATCTCCCCATATGTAGGGTAATCTCCCGCGCTGGTCGCACCAACGGGGGGGTGCAGTAGACGCGCGGGTGGCGGGGGCGGCTGGCGCCACCGGCGGCGTCAGGTGCCTGCGCCTGTGTGCGTGCGGCGCCACCGTTCATGCCGCGCAGAACTGTTAAGCTCATACTTTGTAGTTATATGAAAACCGCCTCTGAGAGGTTTTATGGTTTTTAAATATTGTTTTTTGGCATATGCTTCGTACTTGTGTTGGTCATTATAGTAAATTATGTTACAACTGACTGTATTATTGTATTGATTTATATGTTAGAATGAGTAGTAAAATTGTTTTTTCATAATTTTTTTAAGTAAATAAATGAAACATTAAGGAAGCAAATGTTGCTAAAGAAGTATTTTTCTTAACCATTATAGATAACAATATTTGCTATAAGAGGCATGTACTACTTGTCAAAAAACACATATTAAAAAGTAAATTTGTATGAAACAGTGCGAAATATTGATGTAGAAACAAAAATACATTAGAATCAATCCAATACTTAACCATTAGAATAGCGCATGAAACTAATCATATTTTTTAATTACTGACAAACAATCTATAAAACGCTACTGTGAAGACTCAAAAAACTTATTCAAATTATCGCCTATGTCACATCTATAAAAAAATCGGTCGTTAATCTATGGTTCGGCGGAATGCGCTCGGCGAGTGGCGACATAGCATCAAGTTAATAAATAACAATGCGTCCGCACCGCGTAGATAACGCCGAATCTTTGACATCTCGCCCGCGCGCGGTGTGTGCCCGCCTTAACAGCTCCAGTTGGACCAGTGTGTAAGTGCCTTTATTCTTCGATATTCCTTTTTCAAATTTCTATTCTGTCATAGATAAATATTTACAGAGGTCTTATGCTCGAAGCAGATGGTACACGGTATAATAATTTTTTTGTTAATTTAGTATTGATACAATATAAAATATATTTTACTTTAAATCATCTGGTTCGTTGGTACAAATTAAAACGGCGGCCGCGCCCAAAGAAGGTAAAGTAGTTAGTGCCGTTCCTTAAAATACTTCAAGGGGGAGTTTACATAAAAGGTATGCATACAACTTATTAAGTTGAACTTAACTTATTTTATTTTATTTATTTATTCTTTATTGTGCACTTAATTAACTTACTGATTTAATATAAAATGTTTTTATACGTATCGATTTGCATCATGTGGAATATCGTCTGAACTGTTTTTTGCGAACAATTATACGTGAAATTCGTTGATTTTATTAAGTTTGAAAAGTTGAACCCGAATTGTTTGAATCTTTATAAAAAGTTTCAATACTTTTATTTAATACTCGGTAGCCTGTATGATCTTTTGCCTAAATTTTATTCACCCCTAACGGTCCACTGGTTTAAGCGCTACGCATACACGGACGCACATCTTACGCCTCTAATATAAATAGTTTTCATAATTACACCGGTAGTTAGACATAAAAAACTCAAGATGCGCAGCTGTCAGCTGACAAACAGGATAAAAACAAAATGGTCGAACATAAAAAGGTTTCCTGAGCCCACCTGGACCCTTCTATATTGCCCTTGCAACCCTGCTTTTGATGTGTCTTAACTGACTTTAAAATTAGAGGTTCTTCGTACATAATATATTGGTATTCTTCGTATTATATGTGTCAATTATTATTTTAAGAATAACTAAAAAATAAAAGCAAGAAATATTTTTATTGCGGGTTTGCATACATAATTAACAAAGCAGATTAAATTAATAGAAAACCTAGTCTATATAATATGGTCTCTACTCTAATTTATAGTATATACTTAATACTTTATATACTCTTTAGCTTTAGTCTATACCATAACTCGGACCCGATTAGCTGATCTAAAGTAAGGGCCACAAATATCCATTTAAATCCTTTCCCATTTTATACAAAAAGGTACCAACGATCTAGTAAATTAAGCAACGACGAAAAAATCAACAAAACTACCTAATAAAGATGCAAAAAGAATGTTCAACATCTCATTACAAATTGAATGAATAACGTTGTACAGCCGTAAAATGGTAGTTTGTTGAATGAATTATAAAACAGTCTACTAAAGGTCAGTCACCACTCCATCATCTTGGCTGTGATTCAAAACTATCGGCAGCACAGAATGGTGTCATTATTGTAGTGTTGTCGGGTGTCGCCGACAGATGGCGCTGAAAACAATTTTCATTTCGGCACTTATTTTTCATATCGATATTTCAAATTAGCGATGTATTTTGTTTTTGAGAAAATGCAGATGACACCGATTATTTATACAGTCACAGCAATTAAGTACATTTTATAAAATGCTGAACATAAAATTATTAATATTGGTGAAATGTACGGCGAAGAAAATTAATCCAATTTTTTTTATTATTTCTTTAAAGATCGGTAATTGGGAATGAGTTTTTATAAAATACATAAAGTGACATAGTCGACAAAGAACCACGGTTAAAGTTTTTAATCGTTCAAATCGAAGCCAATAAATGTTCTGGCAATATCAAACCGTTATTTGATATTAATTAATTGTAGAAGAATAGTTAATTACGTAACTTTACAATTAATATTTGTTTGTTAATTGTTATATATTGGTAAAATTTTATGGTTTTTGGTCTGTCAATAATAAAAGAACATGTTTTATAAGACATACAATCGCTGCACAAATGAAAAATCAAACAATCTTCTCTAAAGAGAAATTAATGTTCGATAGTTTTATTTAGAGCAATAAATACTTTAAAATCGTAAATGTATTTATTAGCCTTTTTGCGTGATATTTTTATATTTTTTGGAAGATTTATTGCAATATAATATTGCGCTTTTAAACAAATATATTTTAAATGGTTAACAGAAATTTTATTTTAATATTTATTGAGTTATTTACAAGCAAAATATTTCTAGTTTGTGTTAAGATTTTGTCAGTCACAGATAATATTTCAATTTGTTATCCAAAGAACCCTCAGGCTCCAATTATAATATATTTTAAGGCTAAATAAAAAAAAATTATGAATGAAATGTGTACATTGTTTGTGTATAAAATGAGAATGTTCGTGCCTGAGTTTTGTCTATGAAGAATGAGTATTGCTTAAAATTATGCAAATAAATTTACTTTACTTGCTAATTAATAGTTTATAATCAACACTACAAATTATTGCTTTCTTCTGCAAATGAATATTTCAAAAAGCCAAAAAATAAATATCGCAACAAAACAATAAACTGTTTGCACAATCTACACAACTGAATAAATTATATTACATACTCTTATAAACTCTAACGTCCAAAACACATAATAACCACACCGAATTCATTTGTAAATACGTCCGCGCAAAGCTCGCGACATCGCGACGCTTACTCGACGGTAGCCAAGCTAGGAATGGCGCGAAATAGGGAAATATAATGAATGGATTGGAAGCTTTTATTGCATGCGGGAATTCGGTACGAACTTGGTAATTTTTCGTTGATACGTGTTGTGTTTCTCATTCATGTCCTGTACGCAGGATATACGAAGGATAAATAAAACAAATTTATCCTTTTATTGTACTAAAATAATCGTATATTCCAGGAATACAGGTACAATGATGACGTTTTTTAGCATGCTTTTCTGTTTGCTACATCTGTATGTTTGGATATGACCAATTTCTTTAGACTCGATTTTGACCCACTTAAAATGGACAGTTTTAATTCAAACTTTGTACACTTCTCTAGGATCGGTGACAATACAATAATTTCATGAGTTTATTTTACTGTCGTGATGGGAATGGCCTGGGCTGAATAGTTCCCTCACGTGTATTCTGCAAAAGATCAAGGGGGAAAATTTAATAGATTCTAGTATTAAAGCGAGTTATTTAACTATATGTATTATATATGTAAATGAGATATACAGGTACTAATTTATACAAGATATGGATCTAAAATATTCGGTATATGTATTGTAAAAAATATTTTTTTCTTTTACATTTCAGTAATATGGAAATAGTTCGAGATGTTATTTATATGAATATAATTTTTATAGGACCAGACTACGTTCTGCTTCGAGGTTTTGCTTTAATTTAATGAATCATTTAAATAAACACGATGTAAATGCTTAATATTACCCTGAGAGCAGGAAAAATATTCAATGCTTTATAGTGATGAATGGTTTCATTTTAATCGATCAAGCAGTTCTCGGAATATTGTTGGCAGAACATGGAGTTGCCTATAATTAAATGTTTATTTTAATATTGAAGACAGCAATTACAAAAAGATGGAATACATACAAAAATAACGTAACTGTCTATTCGTTTCCGTTCACTATAATTACCTTTTAGTTTCATATCTTACAGTTATTACGTAACAAATCATTTTAAGACGCAAAGAACAAAAATCCAGATTTCCAGAGAAACATAGAGATCAGAAATGAAGGCACGCGCTGCGCCCGTTGATGTCTAATCGCCACGCCTTTTTGATTTTTTGCTATAATCAAACTATTTCTGTAGTTACATCATATAAAAATCATCATGAATGTAAACAATGAGTAGATTTTTCAGTAACACTGAATTTTCAATATCACTATTACATTTTATACTATAAAAACGCTTCCCGCTCTGTGTCTTCACGTCTGCTCAGATCTTAAAAACTACTCGACGGGTTTTGATGTGGGATTTTCAATCGACAAATTAATTTAAAAGGTCGGTTTATTGAAACCGTGCGATGTCGGTGAGACGCTAGTCTTAAAATAAAAGACACAAATGAATTTGTTATCTAGACTAACCGTTGCGACAGTTTTTACGACCAACTCTGACAATGGTTCATACCCTGAATATTACGTCAGAGAGTGTAAGATCACTAGACTCTTAATATTTACCTTTATTTTATAAAAACCATTTTAATTAAATGTATTTTTCTTTTGCGTCATTTGTTCGACTGCCCTTTGTAATTAAAATGTGTTTTCTAAACTTTAAGTTAAGATTAGTTCCTTCCTTTTCTTAGAACCAACTCTGGATCTTTAGCAGAGAAAGAGGCTTGAAAACCTACAAAACCTATTATTTATGATGGGAAGCTTTCTATATGAAATCGTAATTGTACACAAAGTTTTATTACTTAGCTTATACTCAGATGAAATATTAGCAATCGCGTAATTCCATAACAAGTATTATTAATTATTATACAATCTACATAAAATAATTTAAATTCAACCATTGTTTAAATATTGCCTTATTGTACCATAAAATTTGTACAAAAGAATTAAAAAATCAATGACTACAAGTGCGCAACATATATTCTCTCGCAATACTTATTTTAACAACTAAACATCATAAAAAAATAAACCATAAACACAATAAAACATAATTGTTAAAAATTAGACAATATTACTGTATACAGGGCAATAAACATACAATTTACCTGCAAGTGGAGAGAAGTCTCGATCGGCGGACAGACGGCGCTGCGGCGTCGAGGCGGGCGGCGGCGGCCGGCGAGCCGGCGCGACACAGAGCGGCCAGATGCACAATTTCTTATTTCATAAAAGATCATTTTTACTAGCTGATACACGCGGTTTTGGTTAAATACTTTACAAAAAATCTTAATATGTAGAGTCACCAATTATCCGTCATTCGGACAGACCACCATATCATACTCTTTTTATATAATTGTGTAAATCAAATTAAACCTCCTAACGAACCACTTTTCTGTCAAAATACAAATGTATGGCTGAAATACCACGCGGTACGCGTATACGCGGTAAAAATGTTCTATATTGTGTAGAACTTCCCAATTTCTTTTTGTTAATTTCCGTATTATACTCCACGTTTTACTCGTCATTTTAATAGAAATAGCCGGCGTCCAAGTTAATTTTCACACTGTACGTAACACAATTAAACTTGCTATCGCCAATTAAACTATTAAGGCGTATCGTTAATGATTGTGGTTCAAGAATAAACGTAACTAAACTGACTAATTTTGATTAAAAGTACATTAGAAGTTCATGAGATTTTGTTAAGACCAAGAGATATAAAATCTGTGCAGGCATTTTGTCAAAATAATGTTCAAAATTTTTATATTTATAACTAACGTCTTCAAATCAAAAGCCTAAGGATTGGTCCTTCAGAATTTATAATAATATACGACTAGTTTTAATAAATAAAAAATGTAGTTAAATTGAACTTTAAAAAACCTAATGAAACGGAATTTCACACGAGCGCCTTGTATAATATTATATTATCTGTGCCAGCTTGCAATATTATATTTTAGTGACGCTTGAACGGAAAATATTTACGAATGAATCGAATCAAACTCAGCTTTACGTGATTTATGAATATGAAATAAATGGAATAATTCGTATGATGAATGGCGTATCGATACCTCCTCTGTATCTTTTGTTTTATTAATATTTGTAAGTCACTCTTCATTAATCGATTAGGGACATCAGTTCTGTGCCCCGGCTATGCCCGAGGTAAAACGTATTCAAAAACAAATGTCGCTTAATGATAATGAATGCTCTTAATGAAAATGTTTCTAATGGCAAAAGAATTTTCAAAATCAGTTATAAGTTTTTTTAACAGAGGTTCTCAATTATTTTTTTTTACGTTATTATATCTATCTTAATATTAAAAGGAGCTTATGTTTTGTGACGTTGCAAGGGGTTATAAGTATCGTGATCTATTGAACCGATTTCAAAAATATCTTCATCGTATGATTCGTCAGTAATATGTTATGTACCACGGGCGACGCCGGGCCGACCAGCGAGTATTAGAGTATGTCATGGACTTTATATCGATGATCGGGTTGGCTCAGTGGTTAGTGACGTGGAGGGACGTGGAGGGGCTGGACGGCCGGTCAGTGGTCTGAGATACTCGACCGACCCGACGGCCAGGGGTCCTTATAGCTGGCTGGCTGGTTGGCTGGCTGGCCTGAAGGCTGGCTGGCTG
>NC_052104.1:9036173-9054274 GCF_012273895.1 Zerene cesonia | reverse complement strand
AAAAAGTGGTTAGTGACTAAAGTACTCTGTGCTAATAATATTATATATGCGAAAGTTTGTAAGTATGGATGGATGAATATTTGTTCTTTCACGTACTGCTGAATGGATTCGAATGAAACTTTACGATAATATAGCCCATTATACATCAGAATAAGACACGCTCTGTATCGTGGGTTCGTCCGCGGGTAAAACTGCGCTTTGTAACTAGTACTTTATAAATAGTCTTGTTGTACGGAGGTTTGAGTACAAATATGATTTCAATTATATCAATATTAATATTTATATTATATATTTTTACTATTTGTGTCATTGTAGACATATCGGGCAACTGAGCTGGTGGTTCGCCTGATGGTAAGCGATCACCTCCGCCCATGAACATTTGCGGAAGTAGTGCGTCTGCGGATGAGCTGCCTGCTTTTAAGGTAAAGGATTATTGACTGAAAAGAATGATTGCACAAGGAAGGGAGCGGAAAAGGATTGTGTAATTATTACCTCTTATTAGATATAATAGGTTTAGTTATTTCTCTTATCTATATAAATCTCGGTAGACGTTTCCAAATATGTGAAATTTATAAAAGTATTTATTTTATATCTTATTAATTAATTACATCGCGATTGCCGTGAAATATTTACCATATTTATGAATTTATGAATATTACAGTGTTTTATCATTTATATTTATTCATATCTACTATAAAGTTATTATACTATTTGCATAAAAGTTTATTATAATTGCTTTGTTATGACTGAATATCTAAAACTAGAGTATACATATATTTTAAATCTCAATATAATTCTAAATTTATTTCCATTTTAATTAATACATATTGTTATATTATTTAAATTATCATTGATCATGGGTTTTTTACACCCTGTATGAACTTTGAATATGTTAAAAAAATTTTTTAACATATTCAAAGTTGTTGTATTTTTCTTTTAAATTCATTACAGTATGTATGATTCTTTATTCAAGATATCACCCCCTAATTCAATAAAAGCTATTTAACCTACTTCAAAAGAGGAGCAGATCTTCAATTCGACTGTATTTTTTTTTTGCTTTTTTACATCAAGTTCAACTGGGTGAACCGATTTTGATGATCATTTTTTATTTAAGAACTATGCCCGTGCGGTCCCATTTGAATTTGGTCTAGAACAAATTGCACTTGTTTAGTTTTTTGTTAAAAATGATAATTTTATTTGATAAACGTTTATCGTTAGCGTATAAATCAAAAGTATTCAATAACTGCTAAACAAGTCAATACATGGTATAAATCAAAGTCGCTTTTTCTGTCCCTGTGCCCCTATGTATGCTTAAATCTTTAAAACTACGCAACGGATTTTGATGGGGAATTTTAAATATATGTATCTATTAAACTACTCCGTATTGAACGCGTGCGAATCCGCGGGCAAAAGCTGGTATTGCTATAAAACAACATCCTTGTTAATTGTAATCGTAAATCGTATTGCAAGCGCCATCTTCGAATACACGCTATTTCTGTATTTAATAATAATTACTCAATTTACGTCATTCGTATCCTGCGAGGTGTTTACTGTGCTTCCATGCATATTAACTAATGACGCCTAATTTATTGAAAGATTGATTTCATCATCTACAATTATAGCGACATTTGCTTCTCCAGTCTCCTGTAACTTCGTTTTTATTTGGCTGTTTCGTTTCATCTTCAGATTTAAACACGATTTTATTAGATTCACCTGTATGTTTGGCTCTTTTAAACACTGTACACTGATCGAGGATAGATGACAATACAATAATTTCGTGAGTTTATTCTATTAATTAATATTGATATTTAATATTATCCTATTTAATATTATAAATGCGATAGTTTGTAAGGATGTGTGTGTGTTTGTTGCTCTTTCACGCAAAAACAACTGAACCGATTGCAATGAAATTTGGTACGTAGACAGCTGGACAACTGCAGTAACATATAGGCAATAATAATAGGCAACTTTTTATCCCGATATTCCTACGGTATACGGACTTACGCGGGTGAAATCGCGGGGCTAGTTATCCATAAAAGGATCGCCAGGGCTATACATACTCTTTAAGAAAGCAAGTGAGACGGTTAAGTTGATCATAAGCTTATTTTATTTTTGGTTTTTCTTAAACCGTATTTGTTATCATTAGAGGATTCTCCGACTCTTCTTTTAGAGGGTGTTTTTGAAATATGTCACAATTTTGTGAATGTTGATTTAAAATAGTATAGAAATAACAATACATACTTGAACATTTGTATGTTTGTCACTATCCATCTATACCTACTCAAACCTTGCATTCCTAAAACACGTTTTATATTAAATGCAGTTGTTAACATATTTGAATATTTTATTGCAAAAATGGAAATGGGCGGAGCCTTGTGATACATGTAAATAACGTTTTAAATAAGATTTACCTATATCATAATATATGGTTTGTGGAGTTCCGTATCCAAAGTACACTTTGACCCGAACGGGACCCTTTTACGAACTTTATAAATATGCGTCGGTCTGTCTGTCACCAGGCCATATGAAACGCGATAATTAGACAGTTAAAATTTTAGCGATTTCGTTACCATTAAGCTATAACAACAAAATATAAAAAATCTAGGTAAAACAACGATTTGCACGGCGTGAATTGGATGGGCGACCAGTTATTTTGTACTTGCTCTTAATGTTATTTGTACGGAACTCTTAGCTAGCACATCCGACTCGCACTTGACCGGTCTTTTATTCAAATATACCTACATTAAACGTATTGAAGGACCCGGCCCCTTTTAATTGACTTTAAGAATATGGTCTTTCAAGCGAGTAGGTAAACAACATCCACACAGGTTTTTTACGGTAAGCAGTACGCATTTTTCGAAATTGTTAATATTAAAATCCTTATTTCTTCGATTCTTTACAAGGTTGAACTAGACACCGCCTCATAACTTTTAAATCTATCATTATAAGGCATAATTGTATCTTTGCCATTTGAGTCCAATCCAAAAATCATTAAATAGTTCTAGTGAAGTCTTATTTTACTTCATTTACTGTTTTAGGAATTCATAGGTGACATATGTTCCATATAAACTTACGATCTGATTGGGTGATTTAGAAATAAGTAAGTACCCACTAATTTAATTATTATCATAGAATATTTCAATGACGATAATTTCAATAAAATAATACCTATACAATTTCAAATTAACTGTTTTCTATTAGTTAAAATAAACACTCAAATTTTAGTTTAAATTCCACATGTTTATGCTTTTAAATAATGTCTTTATATGAATTACATTACTGTTTTATGGCGGCAATAATAATATGTTAGATACCTACAACAAAGCTTTAAAACTTAATGTTTTCAAGTTTAGCAATTTCAAAAACCCATTAATAAAATCAATATTAATAATTAAAATCAACACTGATCTTTATGCTATTAATTTTTCTTCCTTCTGACAATCTTAACTAGTTTTAAATAATATTGTTTACGACATGCTAACAGGTTTAATAAACGACTAATATATTAAATAGTTATTGTTTCATGCAAACTGCGCCAGCCGTGAATGGATGATGTCGCAGGCCAGTTCAACACAAAATAAAATTAATAATCACGATAAACAAGTTAGTTGTTACTTAGAAAAATTAATTAACAGCTTATAATACAGACTGCTAATAATATCAATCAATCAGCCGTGAAAATACAAAGGAGTTGGACAAAACAACTGTTTACGTCTGACGCCACTACTTGAAGATACTTTGACGAAAATCACTCGCAAGTATAAAAGTGTGCATGGTATTATCGCACTTATTTTTATGGTGATATTATCTATTTTTCGGTGTAAGGATTGATTCGTATCTGCTGTAGGTTGCGTAGTGTTCAGCGCAAGACAGCGCCATAGCGACGAGCCGTTTGGCGCCAAAATCGGTCGCCATGTTGTCACATTCATATGATGTCACACAATAAAATAATTCGCCTCCGACTGTTTAATTTGTAATGCGCATATTAAAAATGTATACTTGAATTAAATGTTTTTTGTCTGTTCATTTTGGGGCATTAAGTAAATTGTTTTTGTTAGGAATATAAACTCTGGTACGAGTTGTTTTAAACTTTAAAGTGTTGTAACAAATAATTATTGAGTAGTGTTGTAGAAATAAAATCTATATAGAACTCACGTTATTAATGTCCTCTTAAAAAATATGATTAAAATTATATTTGACATAGGTATCTATACTTTATATTGATGTACATGTCAGTAACAATAACTTTTTTACAACGTCCGCCGCCAGGCAATCCCGCATAATTCCAATCCCCAAAGACAAAGAAAGCGGAATCAATATGAGTTGCCCCCTAATTTATATAAAAGTGCCCGACTATGCATTGCTAACATTCAAAAACATTTGGACAACTGTGCGTGGCCACGAAAGAGGGGTTTAAAATAATTATGACGTTGATATTTCTATGCTTCTGCCTATTTACGCATTCTGGTTTGAAATTTTACCATTTTTTATTAAGTCTATAGTTTTATTTTCGTGTTATTAATTCTTATAGAGGCAGGAATGTCTTTAATGTATTGATTACGAATATATTAATAATGTAAAACACATAGAAAACTTAACTTAAGGTCCTCTTGGATTAATTATACCCATGAAATTCTTTAACTTCTATAAATATAAATGAAAGGGTGTTCATTTGTTTGTCTTTCGCTTGCCTCGGAACAATTTTATAGTGAGTATAATCTATCTCTTTACCAAATTTCATACAGATACGATAAGCTGTTTTTGCATGTTATAGTAACAAATATCGATACATCAATCCACCCATATTTACAAACTTTAGCGTCTATAATATTAGGAATGTATTTTTCATCGCATTACGTATAATGAAATTTAAGAAAGAGCCAGTAAAATGAAACGGCATCTATTGTACCTAAAAAGACCTTTTCGGGGCATTTCTAAGGCAACAAGAACCAAGTATATAAATAAGTTTAATTTATTTAATAACTCGTTGTTTTAGTGGAGTCCAGTGTTGCCGCAGAGACGACGCCGCGGCGACGGATCGCGACGATGCCACTGTGTTTACACATTCATAATACGAGGGATATATAATATGTATATTAGTATTTTCTTGTGTTTGATTTTACGCGAGTATTATACATTTAGAAATTAAAAACTTTTTAACAGATTTTAAACGCGATTTATTCATTATATTAGTCTCCCCGTGACAACGCTCGCTGTAAAGTGTTCGAAACGTCGGGTTAATAATATAATGAATAAATCGCGTTCAAAATCCGTTAAAAGTTTTTAATTTCTAAATATGTATATTGTTATTAATACTTTAATTTATCGTTAAAATTTATCGGTTAGGTAGTGAATTTGAAAAGTTAAATGATGTTTGTTGGCGAGGACAAGCAGGCGTTGAATGAGGTTTCAAACGTGGTTGCTACTGATAAGTACCAAATTTATAATGCATTTTGTATCGAATTCATTTATATAATAAAACAATGGCTGCAATCATGTCTAAATTAATACTCAACTACAACAAAAATAATCAAATATTTGACAAGTCACGAATAGTTTTAAATAACTTGAAAATCATCTTTCCATAAAAATATTATACAAACATTTTAAAATGACTAATTGTCTAAGTGTATCGGTTCGTAAATTTATTTGCGATATATACACAAACATATATTCTAATTAATATTTTCGTAAGTAATGAGTAACGTATTTTCTTTTTCAATCATACGGAAGCTTATAATGCGCAAAATAAATAACATAAATTGCCATCAAACGTCAAAAAAAGTAACATAAAATACAGATTACACAAAAAAAAGCGACACGTGTTATGAAGGGTGCAACGCGCCAGGCCGCCGGGAGCCGACGTGTGGGAGTAACAATACAGATAAACAAAACTTAGCTTGTATCTATTAGCTTAAAAAAAATATTCATTTATAACTTCGGTTTTTAAAGCCGAATATATTGAATTAGAATTTTTTATGGTTGTAGGCTGGAGGTGTAGGAGATGGACGTTCAACTTAACAATTTAACAAAATCGTAGGCCATTGCGTAGGTACCTCCTACCTACCATCCAAGTGGATATCTAGTCTTGTCCTAATACGATTGCTTAGGTGTGAGATTTTATCCAACTAATTCCGGACATGCGTTAAAGATACCCCTGTTTATTAGCCTAACCCTCCTAATTATAACATCAGTCTACCTCCATGAAAAAAAAAGCGACACCTGTTTTGTATATTAACCAACCGGCATTAATACATATTTTAATATTTTTTGTCATGGCATAACAAAGAATATAAAATATTTTTATTGAAATGAAAAGCGTAAATAAAATATTTTTTATCCAAACAAACAGACAATATAATTTTATTTTGCCTTATGACACTAGGCGCCAATAGATACTAGCGGCTAGCGTCTAATACTTTATTCTCGTGTAGGTGCGTTGGCGCCAAAAGTAATTTGGAATGACCCATAACCTTATCTACCACTATTTTTAACTAAATTCAACATATTTTTTATGAATGAGTCGCCTCAATGTATTTCTATTGTATCGGAGATTATAAAATATCCTTTTTTTTACACACCTCGAATATATTTTACTAAGAATCAATTTAGTATAATGCTATTATATATTTTATAGGTGGGATTATGTAGTTTTCGTTAACAACAATTTATTGGAAATATTTACTCACAACGCCATCTAGTCGCAAGCTGAGCTAATCTTGTACAATACGAATTATTCACTAGATAGTTTTTAAGAAATGAAATGTCTTGTTTATTATGTGTTAGTTATAATAATTATGTATACCCAGACAGTATGTTAAGCTAGAGAATTCAATAAAGGAGAGAAGGACAAGAAACCATAAAGCTCAGAAAAGGGTAAAATTACTTTATATTTCACTAGTTGTGCTCCGCGATTTTACGCACGTCATTCAAGATGTTATACAGCCTACACGAAAGATTATCAAATCGGACCATTAGGTCCTGAGATAAGCGCGTTCAAACACACGATATTATTATATAAGAAAAGATTTAATTAGCTTTATTTTTCTTTAAATACGTTTTTAAAATAAGACCAATTTATTACTCATAATTGGTAATTAACAGCAGACGTCGCTTATTTAGCTCATGTTTGAGTTAGTTAGATCTAAAAGAAACTTAATAGTTGTTAATCTGTAGCAAAATGTAGTTTCATTAGAGAAGAACTCAAAAATCGTTGTTACTGTTATTTCTCTACTTTTTAAGTGTTATATAGAAAAAGTTTATTGGACCTAAGAATTTTAAATGTGAACCTATTAGATAAATCCTACCTTATTTTACGTTTTATTTATTTCATCAGAAACCTTCGCAATCGGTAGTTTTATGTCCAAAAATACATGAGTACAATACACAGGCACCTCAGAGTGTGGTGGGCACGGGATAAGACGGCGCCTAGTATTGGTGCCGCCTGGGCGCCGCAAGAGCGGCGAGCGCGGCGCCCTGCCGTCCGAGCGGTGGACGGAAATAAGCGATAGACGCCGAGGTCGATTGGAGTTATTCTTATCGATTGTTGGCGTTTTTATACTTAATATTATGTATATAATGTGATATATAAAATACGTATATGGGAAAAAATATGGTAGGAATGTAATAGCTTCCTCGTTTTTCAAAACTTTATATAATAGTTATAAGAAATTATCGTGAGTAGGTATCAATTATGAAAGTATTTTTTTTCATAAAGGTAAGTACTCAATAATGTACTTTAGTAAGATTTATTACAAAAATTTAAACACTATTAATTATATGCTTAGGAATATAAATATTATAGCGACTGAGCATTAACAGAGTTCCCTGCCGACTCTTCTCTGTAGAAATTGCCGTCCGAACCGAGGATAAATGGATAAAATAAGTTATGACGAGTCAAAAGTGCTTCTAGATGTAGTCTTAATGCATAAATAAATTAGTTTGAGCGATCAAAATCAACCACCAAACCACACAATGGATGCATTTACTTATATATTACCATATTACTTAGGTACATTTATGTTGCGTTTCTCTTTAAATTATAAGTATCACAATCATCAACACTGCAGACAAAACAATCACACTAAAGTCTTTCATACAAGCAGTTATTTTGTTTAACTTTATCGCTGTCTGCTGTCCCTTACCCCACCGTCTCCGAGGACCCCACTAATGATTGCCCATGATTTATTCGAGAGCTCATTTTTATTGCCGCCTGATTTCTGGCGTCGAGATGACAGCAAGGTGTTTGTTTGCGACGGCATGTTTCGTAACATTAAAGTTTGTCAACGAGATTCGAGTAACAACACAAGTTTGTCGTTTGCTTACAGAAACACCCACATGTACCGGCTTATGTGGATTTTGTGTAGTAATCAGTTAAACGAGAGTCGCTCATTCAATGTTTAACAGTAATCTATTTCGGAATGTCAAAGTATTATGAGCTGTTAATTCTAATTTAAAAAAAACTGTTAAATCTAAAAAAATCAGTCTGTATTAACTTTTTCTGCCAAAATGAACTTTATCGTCTGCCAGTATGATGAAAAATAAAATACAGAATAAAATTTAATAATCTGCGGTTTTATTTATTTCTTATTAGTACCTATTTTCTACTGATCAATTAGTCAACCTTAGTTTGATGCGATATTCTTAAAAAAATGTTTCGGGGTTTACTATTCCTAGATAGATAAGTAGCAGATAAAAATATTTTAAACACAACAATTTTCTCTAAAATGTTATTATTATGTACTTATGTTCTATGCTAGCTTTCCGCCCACGACTTTGCTCGCGTGGACGACAAAATTTTACACGTCGTGTATTTTCGAAGGGGCGTTATAACATTTTTCTAGGCTGTTTATATTGTCAAATACTTATTTTTAAGAACTAATATCAAAATATCAGATATCCATACATATAATAAACAGAAAGGAACTGTGTCTATACATTGAAGATATAAAAATAAATAATTGCCATGAATAGTAAGAGCTCGAATCCAAAAAAAATGTATCTAATTGTTTATACATGCTAAGGTAGGGAAATACTTGAATGAGTTTTTTTGTTGTATAAGTATCGAATCTGGGGAACATGCAGGCTATCATTTATTTCAGGAACGACCTACGTAGTTATTCGACCTCTACAGTTTTATTAAAGGGTAAAGAAATAAAACAACACATATAGTAAATAATGCTTTATACCAAATTCGTCGAGGGACACCGTATCGTCGAACCCACACGTGTTACCGCCAAATTAAGTACGCAGTGGATTACAAAACACAGAAAAGTAATAAGAGGTAGATATATTTAGTCATTTCACGTTTCACAAGTTATCAAAAACATTATATAAAATATAAATGAAATAAAACGCAACAAATTATCTTCTTGTTTTGAATAACGGTATTTTTAATTCGTTTTTATTTAAAACAACATGGCCCCTTACAACATTTCATAACTACAATTATATCTCTATTTAGTATTTAATTAAATTAACACAGCAGAGACACGGTACATCGAAGTTTTCTGAATTTATTAAAAGCGCATAAAAATTAAGTTACTAAAGTTATATACCGACAAAAATATATAATATAACTTTATGTGATAAGCGATAATTATTAGCAATATTTCCGATATCCTTAATTACCTCAAAATATGTGAAATCTACAAATACGAAAATATATAGTTAGTGAGGAACAAATATTTGAAATAATTAGTTATTTATACACTTATACCCAAGGTTGCCTGGTAGAAATTGCTTCAAAGCAAGTAGACCGCCAATTAGTACAATTATTTGTGTGTATCTGTGCATTCTTCAAGAGTGTTTATAAATAAATAAATGAACACCGTCTCATAATCCATATAGTCGTTCAGTGGCGTAGCTATCATTGGGCCAGGTGGTGCAGTGCACCAGGGCCCCAGAGTTCAGGGGGCCCTCTAACCTCAGCTTTGAAAGAGGGGAGGAAGGCGGAAAGAGGGGAGGAGGGATTCTTTCCCTATGCACCAGGGCCCTTGTCCCTCTAGCTACGCCACTGCAGTCGTTCAACGAAGATCTTCAGATGGGCGACACATGCAGGGGGCGCGGGGCGGGACGCGGGAGGAACGAGCCCGAGCTACATACGCCAAGTTGTTAGCAGCTCGGGACACTATACAAGGGCCGCGTGCATGTTTTACTGTTTGAAGTACATATATTATTAAAAGTAACATGTATTTTATAAAAAAATAACACACACTACTTGTGTACAATTTAATATTCGTAGTATCTATATAAAACGTATTTTTATATAATGTTTTCAAAACTTCCCACAATAACGTTATGGCATTCGGACAAAACCAAACTGTAAAAATATATTTCCAATGAAATGAAATCAGAATGTGACCGTTCATTTCGGTACCAACACACTATTGTACTTTCTTTATATTGAATGAATAATACAATAAAGAATCGACTAAAACTAAAATAACCGCTTTGACAAACGGACGGTAATAATGACTGCAGTTTTTTTTCTGTTTGTAATACTATCACGCGGAAACTTCAATAAGAAATTAAGATATTAATGTGTATTCTATGAATTTAAACATTACTCTCAGCTAATATTCAAAGAAAATCATAAGAATTTGTACAATTTCAGCATTTATAACTTAAAGGAATATATGAAGAGACCCGTGCCCGAGGTCAACTCACATAAATGCCTTTCTTTAAAAACTAAACAAGCAACTTCACAATTTTTCCGTACACGACTCTCTCACACGGCAATAAATATTAATAAAGATCATCCGAAACGGTCCAACCGGTGACCTTCTATATTATTAATATACTAACTGAGAGTAACAAACATACATTCCAAAAAAATAAAACCAGTTGATTTTCCATACATTTAGTTGGTTTATGCCGTCCAGTATATATTGCATTTATATAAAATTTAATAGTTATCGTTTGTCAAAGCGACACATAAACGAGTATATTAAGGGCCAGTTTCACGACTTGCTGATAATGTGACAGATAGCCTATCCAACACATTTTGAAATTACTTTCATACATTATTTGACTTTTTATCTGACCGAGCACACATCCAGAAGCTGTGAAACCGGCTATTATTACGATATATTATGTTTATCAGTAATTTCTGAAGTTTCTGTTGGACTTGAACGCGCCGCCGCCCGCCGGGGAAGAGTTGAGAAACAGTTCGATGTATCTGTGCTCCATGTTGTTTTTGTCCCGTCGCATTGCCTGAATCAATGGTACAAATTATTATACACACACAAAAAATACGTTTTTTTATAAGACTTATACATGCATTAGTTCACCCGTCAAATCTGGCCTTGTTTACTCTTATCATATAGAGGTATGAAAAAAGAAAAAGAAATAAGTTGGCTGATTCTCAGACCTACCCGAGAATAAAAATTTATAAAAATCGGTCCAGCCGTTTCGGAGAAGTATGTATAACTTTATAGACGATTTATTCAAATTCAAGCGAACAGGACATAGGACACGGCGCGTTACCCGCATAGCGTCGTCGTGACACTCGAACTCGACGTCCGCCTCGCCGGACGGCCGCCCGCTGTTGTCGTACAGTATCGTTATGTTCACCGGCCGGATCGGCTTGAAGAACTGCAAGTGGATAAGCGGATAAGCGAACCAATCATAAGGTAACCAATGTATGCGGGAGTCGAGCACGATTCGGCGCGAGTCGGGCCAGCTCGCACCGGGGTACGTGGCACTCGCTAACAGAAGATTGGCTTGAAATGGGATGATATGGCGAGTTATTATTTATCTTAGAGCATATGTTTGTTTCGTTTGAATTAACAAATTAACTTAATGAAATTAATGAATCACATCTCTATATTACACTAGCTGTTCGCCCTGGTTTCACTCGAGGTACATATATGGCCTATGTCACTCATTGTAATTGCGTTTTAATGGTGAAACTATATCTGAAGTGGGTCCACGCGTGATGGCGTAACCGAGGGAAATAGGGAGTCATTTTATATTCAAATATAGATTATCCAGTAAAATTGCGTGAGATCTATGATCCAAGATAAATGATAGTGTAATATGAGTGAGTGAGTGGGGGAGCCGGGGGCCCATTTCCTTTGTTCCCGTTCCCAGTCAATTTTTTCCTTCCAGTATTCCATCCATTCTTTTCTCCTTACTATGTTCATGGACGGTGGGGATCGCTTACCGTCAGCTCAGATGCCCGCTATGACAAAAAGAGTCCCACTAATAACCTACAATTTTATAAGGTCTCTCTAGGTGCTAGTGTTAGCATTGCTGTTATAACTACTAGACATAGATGAATGAATAGCACATACATAAATTTGTATGTATGTGCTATATGACACAGTATTCCGTCTTACATAAGCAATATCCTGTGGCGTGGCCTTGAACGGCAGCCCCCTCATGTGCACGCAGTGCATGCCGCTGCTGCGCCGCATGCCGCCGCGCGCCGCGCCGAACCCGCCGCCTGGGTGAAGTTACAAACAAATATTATACCTTAAGGAGATTAATATACATAAAAGAGCAAAAATAACACTTTTTTTTTTAGTTTTATAGTATAGAAATGTTTTATAAACGAGAATTTTTTAAAGAATAGAAAAAAAAATTAACTAGCTTTTTGCCAAGCCGTAGTAAAAATATAATTAAACATGATAATTTTATATGGGTAAATTGGTTTGAGTATATCGAGAAAGTATGCGTTTAGCTGAGCCAACTAATAGTTTCCCTCTTCGTTACGGACTTCCTGAAAGAGGAAGTTTCACTGACTTTTTTACAGCTTTTTCTTTGGCTTATGGTCATGGTCATGGATCAAACAGCACACCATGTGCAGATTTGATTTAGGACAAGCAATGTGACACGTAATTTACATGCATTAAGATATACAACGGGTGAAACTTAGCCAATCTGTTACTACTGATACAATCCACAGCTAATCGTTAACAAGTGCTCACCCCTCCCAAACGAGCTCCTGCCCCTCGCCCCGAACCGTCCGGCGAACCGATCGCCCCGGTCGTAGGGCGTCGGGCGGCAGCCGCGCGGCCGCGCGCCGCCGTCCGCGCGCGACGCGTACGCGCGCACCTCGTCCGGCGAGCTGAGGAACACCTCTATATACCTGCAATGGGGTACGTTTGGTGCTCAACTCTTTTATCTTTATTTTTTTTGAAGTCATAGCGGGCAACTGCCGGTCTGGTTGGCCGTGAACATTCGCAGGGGTGTGCCTCTGCGGATGAGCTGCCCGCGTTTAAGGGGTAAGGGAAATGGAAAGAATTGACGATTGGAAAGAAAGAATGGACTGGGACGGGTGAGATAAGGGAAACGGGCCAACGTTTGATATTTCACTGATTTTGTACAATTTACTGGTGGTTATATGCAAAGTGCGGGTAGTGTCTGTGAATAGTACGTGTGGTAATTTGGAAGCTTATGCGTCAAATGTGACCTTCGCTGCGTACCTCGTCCGGCTCACGGAGAAAATATAACTGAACTGAACCTCTATGTAACTTGCAACGGCGTCGATTCAGGGAAAATGTATAAATTTCCGTAAACTACAATAAGAATCGTCGAAAGTGTAAGACAATGAAATGTATTTATAAAAAATTAGGATAGTGAACTTAGGGTGACTGGTAAACTACCTCGAAAATTTGGGTTTGGATAGGTATATAGTGAGTGTAAATCAAGGAAACAATGTAGTCCATTGCATGTGTATGTTTTCTACAAAAGATGGATAAACTATGTTTTCGTCCCGGTAACGACATGCCTTGAAAAAACTATGTTTCTAATGGATCAACTCTCTTTTTTTTTCATATATTCCAAGTGAATCATCAGACAGTAAGTGATTAATGTTTTAAAAGTAGAAAAGAACGAAATGTGTTGCATAAATCATAAAGGTATAAAAAAATAAATACTATGGCCACAAAAAAACATATATAACGATTTTTTTTTCATTCTGCACCTAAAACCGTTGTTCCATTTTCAAATACCACAGATTACATAAAACTTTCCCGCCTCTTCGTCTTCCCTCTTCAGTTTCCCGCCGCTTCCCCAACTCCCCGCTCCCCGCGCCCCTCGAACGCCCAACCTTTGACAACTCAACATCCAATCACGTGTGCATTTCACAAACGCGACCATAGATAACAGAATATCGTGATCACGTTGTGAAAAAGTAACAGAAATAATAATTTAAAAGAATTCGCAATTTTTATTAAAAAATTATCGCATGCACCATTAGATATTTTACTGTTTTTTTTTCTATATTCTATATAACACTAAGGCTTACAACATTGCATTTTTATGTCATAAAATTATATAAAGGGAACAAAAAAGTCAATAACAAAATGAACAAAACATTTATCCACACCATAAGCATTGATTTTTAAGTGAATCTGGGAATCATTGTACTATGGGCTGTTTTGTTTGTCAAGATATATATTAAATATCATATAATTACTACAAAAAAATGATAATACACCTGATATTATTAGTAATTATTCGAATTATCGAAAGCATGCTATTATAATTTGAACTCTAACATAATAATAAAAAAAAACAAAATAATATCGGTCACAACATGATCACAAGTCGTGGTCAGCGTTTCTGAAGTGCAATATTAAGCCCTTATTTAACTATAATTATCCCAAAAGTTATCTTATTGTAGTCTCAATAAGGTGGAATTTATGATTTATAGATTTTTTATCAATGTAATAAATATATATAATATGCATAATATTTTTTTTTTGCATTAAGGTTCTATAAATCATATACATCCAAAATGGAGAGGTCCCTTATCCCTCTACACCAAATAACTGAAAATTGTTTGCGGATATTAGGAAGTGTTGTTGATCTAATCACCTACGCACTTAATACATAAACTTTATTAAAAACTGAGATTAAACATCATTCAATGTATAGCTATGTGCCTCTTAAATGAATTTTAAATGGATGACCTAAGTCTATCATAACCTATCGTTAAAAAAAAAAAAAAAGTAAATGTTGCTTGATTCAAAATTTAAAATGATCAATAAAAGGACCTATTGAGGTAAAACTATAAAAAAAGTTACTTTTAAACTAATACTTGGTGAAACCTCTATACACAAATAAAATTATCCTCAATATTAATAGCCTTAAAACAAAAATCCAAAGAAACGCGACATTCATACAAAAAAATCTTAAATCAAGGTAAGAAGTTTCACACGAAGACACCACCAAATATCCGCAAAACCGATACAAATTCCCCCCACCTGTGTCCTATTTTCTCCCTGTCCCTGCTGAGAGCGTCTTGCGCGCCCGTTTTGTCAACGAAGTAAACATACGCCTCGCCAGAGGCCCGCCCCGTGTGGTCCGATAGCAAGTGCACCCCCTCGGGGGCGACTTCCAGCCCTGCCCACCCGATAAATACAGTGTTTTGAATGTACCCATATGTGGAGCCAGAATAACTATTCAATTTGTGAGGAAATAAAAAGAAACATAAGATTTCAATAATTCCACCATCTATTAGGTTTGAATCTATTGAAGTTGTTATCTGTTTGAAGCTAGAGCTATTATTTGTATTATGAAAATGAGTATAAATGATATTTCTCTAATTTATTAACATGCAAGTGGAGGGGTTCCTTAATCATTTATTGCATAATTTTGCTATTGGGACAATCTGTTGTAGTTATAATGGCTCAAATTATAATTGTTTAAGAACAGACCTATGTGGTTTGAATAAAATTAATAAAAAGAACGATATATAATTCAAAACTTAAATCTCTCACATTATATTAAATTATTATAATGAACACAAAAATGCAGCAAAAATATTCTTACATATCTTATAATGTTAATTTATCATAATATATATATATTTGTAATATTGAATTTCCTCTGCAGTATATATTTATAATAAATATTACAAATACAGATAAAACACAAAAACTTACCATCAAAGAATTGAATAATTTCCTCTTTAGAACAACCAAAGGGCAAACCCCTAAGTTTGACGACACCCATATCATCATTGACATTGGGTAGTGATTCAAAGCCATTCTCAGTCTGCTTCATAGCATTCAGAGCCCACTCCATATCTTGATGATCAGTGGAAAAGACTAAAATGATATTGTTTGGAATTAAAAAAGGGCCTGTGTTGAATATTAGTTTGATCATAATAAATATGTACTGTGATTCTACACAACTGCTTGATAACAAATCAGAAACAGTCAACAACTATCAATGAAGGACGGAACATTGAATAAGCAATGTTTGAACATCAAAGCACAATCCATACTATTATATTTCAAATGGTCCTTTAATCATATGGTCATTTTATGTGAATATGTTAACATAATTTCTTATTATTTTAAGTGCCACACATGATTAAATCTATGTTCCAGTTGTAATATTTGAAAACAAATTCAATTCTATCTATACTAATAATATAAAGTTGAAGAGTTTGTTGGTAAATACTGCTCTTAGTATCTACTGGACCAGTTTCGAAAATTCTTCCACTGTAGGATAGGATGCACAGGCACATACATGGCATACAGGATACATGCATTTATCGTTATACAATATATCAAAACAAATTGTAACTTCACTATTTAATTTGAATAAAATCAAACCTTACCTTCAATATATCTTTTGCCCATGTTTTCTTTGTCTTTCTTCAACGCTTCTTCTACATCTTCTTGACTTTCAACCTCCACAAAACATTCTCCAGAGGGTCGGCCGGGTCGCACTTCAGTTAAATGGACTCCTGCAATTAAGGTTTTACGATTCGCGTATTGGTTTCGGAGAAGCTCTATAAATAATCAATATCAGTGATCAATAATAAATAATATAAATAAAAACCTTCTTTATCATTTAAAACGTTGACGCCACTCAAAAAATCGAGAACATCTTCGACGGTTGTAGTGAAAGGCAATCCACGCAGTTTGATAATGTGGCCTCCGTCACCCGAACCCAACATTTTAACCGTTCCTATAAATGTATATCACAGCAAATTAAGTTCTCTGTAGTATTTTATGGATTTCACCAAGTTTTTAATCAACAAAAAGGTACTATAATTTTCATTAAAAATAGACGGCAGACGCTTCGATTTCTTTTGCGGCGTCGTTCGTGAATAATTGACGTTTATTTTTTTTATTCTTTACAACAACAGATAAAGTATAGAGTAAAGTATTACCACGGACAATATTACTATTCTATACTTTATGAATTCTGCAACAGTCGTCAAGTTATTTATTATATTGGCCAACTATCTTAATCAGCCATTTAAATTTACTTCCTGGTCCATGTTCAGAATATAGTGTTAATAAAAATGAAATCAATAAAATGCTGTTCGTATATTTTCAATGCAAACTCTTAGTAAAATTTGAGCTGGTTAGTTACAACTGAATTCATACTATTGAACTTCTCTCGTATTGGAACTATAAGGAATCCCAATAATATTGTAGCGTTAATCTTCTTTATATACGGTAGTCAATCATAATGCTTTTATATAACGTAAAACAAGTTACACTGTGCTGTAGATTTTTCAGAGGAGTAGCAAAGTGGATCTAAATCTGAATCACTGCTTAAAGAAAGTAGATGATTGCTTTAGATCCAATCATTTGTCCTGGCATTTTCTTGAATAGAAAAAGAAAAATCAATCAGTGCATTAATAAAAGGACGCGGTCTACGCGGACGCGGAATTCTACGAAAACCTATCAAAATATAAAGAATATAGAATCTCTCTTTTGTACACATAAAGTTATGTAACTTTTTTTTACTATACCGTCCGCTACCTACTATTACTTATGTACTTATTCATCATCATTATCATCATCAGCTAATACATGTTTGCACTCCTGGAATACAGCTAGATGCTGGGTCTCCTATGAGTTAAGCCATAATCCGCCATGCTGTACTTGAACATACCAGTTTTCATATGCGCAGATAAATTGAAAAATCAGTTTATTTTGTACCTGGTTTTTTCTGATGTCATATCGGGCAACTGAGCTGGTGGTTCACCTGATGTTAAGCGATCATCACCTTCCATAAAACATTCGCAGAGGTAGTGCCTCTGCGGATGCGCTGTCTGCTTTTAAAAGGTAAGGGAAAAGAAAAGGATTAATGACTGGAAAGAAGAAATGGACTGAGACGGGTGA
>NC_052104.1:9016472-9035173 GCF_012273895.1 Zerene cesonia | reverse complement strand
TGTGCGAGAGAGAGTGCGTCCCAATACGTGCTACTCACACATACAGATGATAACGTCTTGAACCGGGGGGTTTAACGAGTTTAAGTCCAAGGTCCTCACTATTGATGGCTCAAAATACTTTTGCGGTTTTTACACTTCACAAATTTAGTTTGTAAATTGAGTCGCAGAAGCTCCTGGATCGAGAATGGATCCGTGAACGTTTTACACATTAATAATTTTTTTTACAAAGTTAATTCGAAGATTTTGACTAACTGAAAAACGATACTAATTCGATACGCATTTAGTAACTAAAACTCTATTTGTAGATCATTTCTTCTAGTTGGTCTTTGTTCTAGTTAGTCCTAAATCACTCATAATGTCCATTATCTCATTCAGTTCCTAAATTGAGGGTGTGTGATCAGGATAGTCATAATTTCTAAATTAGCTTTGAATTTAGAAACTAAATTTACTATTGCAATATGCGTGTAAATTCATAATGTAAGGTGGTTACACTTTCCTATTCTTAAGTTCATTAACAACTGAATTAAAGTAACTACATTTAGTAAAATGATATAAACGTATTATTACTCTGTGATTGAATGTCGAGTATTGACCAAAGATGAAAGAGTCTTGGAGTATTGACTGTTCTTTTCATGTGTCAATTTTGTTGTACCTAATTTTCGGCTGTTTCTGTAAAATGTTTAAATAATTTTATTGAAGTACTTGCTGATTGATAATTCAAAATATAAATGATAGATGACTATTTGCAGACGTGGTCTAAATAAATTGACCTGAGAAACAATAAATTTAACCAAAATGACGGTGGACGGCGACGACAAACCGTCTAGGGACCGTGTGTTCATGGATATTTCTATCGGAGGTCTTCCTTCAGGCCGGATAGTATTCGAGTTATTTAACGATGTAGCGCCAAAGACCTGCGAAAATTTCCGGGCCCTTTGTGCTGGTGATAAGGGGGTTGGGAAAACAACAGGAAAGCCCTTAACATACAAGGTTAGCTTCTTATCCATTCTATATATCATATTGAAATTAGGATATCTAATTTTACTACAGACTAAGTTAAAGAAATTAAACTTAATCTGAGAATTGTAAAATTATGTATTTTAGGGCATGGTTTTCCACCGGGTGGTGAAAGATTTCATGATACAAGGCGGAGACTTCACTAATGCTAATGGAACTGGCGGGGAATCAATTTATGGTGGGACCTTTGAAGGTAATTACACACATTCCATTCTAGTTATGTTGCTGTTAAATTGTTAATTCTTATGATTTTTATCAAGCCTGGCTCATGTGGCATCTGGCATATATAGACAATATTCAGAATATTATTTCTTATTCCAGATGAGACATTTGAACTGAAACATGACAGTCCGTTCCTATTGTCAATGGCTAACAGAGGCAAAGACACAAACGGTTCACAGTTCTTTATGTAAGTTTGGATCCTGTGGTGAGATGACATGCAAGGCAATGTTCTCCTTTATTGTAATTTAAGTTCAAAGAGTATTGTTATTTTTATACTATTTATTGTAAATTGTTGTTGTGAGTTCAAACCTCATCATAGCAAGGATTAAATGAGTAATTGTAAGTGCTGAGCAATATATATATTGTTGATATCCTGTGAAATCATAGTGCATAAAATGTTTATGGTATAGTAAGGATATATCTGAATGCATTGGTTAAGACCCCGCTTACTTCAATTACACTTGTCTGTTGGTCAAGTCTAATGTAATGACCTTATATTATGATTCCTTATGACAGAAGATTAGAAATATGGTTGTAGTATCTTTTTACTGATGAATTTCATATTTACTTTGAATTATTGGATATATCAGAAATATTATGTAACAAATAGTTTACTTTCCTATTTCTACTATCTACTTCTACTAATATTTTAGATGCAAAAGTTTGTAAGGATGTGTGTGTGATTGTTGCTCTGAACTACTAAAAATCTACTGAACCGGTTGCAATGGAATTTGGTATGTAGATTGCTGGACGACTGAAATAACATATAGGCAAGGCTTTTAATCCCGATATTCCTACTGGATATGGACTCACGTGGGTGAAACCGTGCGGTGCAGCTAGTACTTTATAGGATATTTGAATCATATTCCTTGTGCATGAAAATCGATATTGTGTGAGCTATGCCCTCAGCTACATGGGGCTAGCAATTGTGACAATGACATATATAACATGCGTTGTGTAAAGGTCGCGCAGCTGGCGGGGTCGCGGCCCGCTATCATTCTATGTGTTCTGTGTGTTGTAGAACAACACAGCCGGCGCCGCATCTCGACAAGTGAGTAGTTTTTGTTTCAGTCATCAATCAAATTAAATACTTAAAATAGAATTTGCCTTCTTATGGATATAAAATTTTTGTTAAAAGTAAATGTAACATTGAGGCCCCTTTTTGGTGCGTTTGTACTTTAGTTAATTGTGAAAGATCTGATGCTGTATAATATTAATTACCATTGGAATGTAAAAACCGTTACATTATAATCTAACTTCATAGATTGTAAATTGTGGAAAAATTGTTACCCATAGCTCTACTTTCCTACTCCTAGTAATATTATAAATGCTAACGTTTGTAAGGATGTATGTATATTTGTTACTCTTTCATGCAAAAACTACTGAACCAATTGCAATGAAATAACTGGACAACTGGAATAACATATAGGCCACTTTTTATCCTAATATTCCTACGGGATACGGACTTACGCGTGTGAAAACGCGGGTCACAGCTAGTAAAGCATATAACAGTATATAGCAGTTGTCTATAAGAGCGTGATGCGTGCGTCCGCAGTGTGCACGTAGTGTTCGGCGCGGTGGTGGGCGGCGCGGCGCTGGTGCGGCAGCTGGAGGCGCTGCCGGTGGACCGCAACGCGCGCCCGCTGCAGGACGTCGCCGTCACCAACTGCGGACAGCTCGTCAGGGTCAAGGGTGAGTGGGATGCTCGGGAATCATGTGCTTTTCTAGTTTCTACAGTGGTGAAAGAATTTTCGAAATCGGTCCAGTACTGGTAAAGAGTAAAAATCTCTTAAATAATCTCTATTAGTCTATTTTGATTTTTAATTTTGTAATAAATTCAATTCAAATTTTCTTTTTACAAACTACTCATTGCTCACTACTAAGTGATAGGGCTGCCACTATACAAAACTATACCATAGAATAATAAGTGCAAGTACTATACTGCTTTTTTAGTTTTAGTTATATTATACAACCTAAGGCTATATTTGGTTGCATTAAAGAAATAATAAAAATAATTTAATCATTAAGTGCATAATAAGCTTTTATTGCATAAAAATCAAGAAAATAATTAAGTCATTTGTATTGTACAGGTAAAAAACGCAAACAGGAGAAGGAGAAAGTAAAAGATGACAGCGATGCGGAATCGGAGAAATCTAGGAAAGAGAAAAAGAAAAAGAAAGATAAGAAAAAAAAGAGGTAATGCGGTTTATATATATATTTTTTAATAACCTCTGTATTTTATGATTACTAATGTATGATTGAAATCAATATATGTGTTCAAGTACTTATTATCCAATTTAGTTTCTTATTTGTAGAGTTTCATTTATTTCTATGATTTTTTCACATTTTGCTATTTAGATTGGATTTATTTATAAACTTGCTGTCGCTGTTTCATACCTTATTTTCACTTTATCCTACTACAGACACCACTCGGAACCGTCCGAGGGCGAGCAGACTCCAGAGCCAGCTCACCCCCTGGTCACCACCTCCAAGATCGACCCCCGGGAGATACCCGATGTGCCAACTAACCGGTTCCTCATGAGGGGCGGGAGGGAGCAGGACAGGGAGAGGGAGAGGGGAGACAGGAGGGAGCGGGAGAGGTAAGATAAATAAATTTGATTTGATTTGATTTGATTTGAATATGGTTGTAATTACAAAATGGAGGATACAAGTCATAATAGTAAAGTACACCAACGGAATGTAGTAGATTATGGACAGTTTTCTGTCATTATTAAATTTTAGTTTGAATTTGATAAATATGATGAGCCACAAAGGGGTCTTGAAACCAGAGAGTTCCTGTGCTCTGAAGGCGGTCTGGTGCTCTAAGACATCGATAGCATCTTTTGCACACACGTCCGTCGGAGACTACGCTATCTGATGATAAATCTTCTTTTTACACGCTTTTTATTAGCTTCACCTGTATGTTTGTTTGTTTGTATGTTTGTTTGTTTGTATGTTTGTTTGTTTGTATGTTTGTTTGTTTGTAACTGACTTCTTTGGGCGCGATTCTGACCCACTTTAAACGGCCAGATTTCGTTCAAACTTTGTAGATTTATTGAGGACCGATGACAATACACTAATTTGATAAAATTATTCCAGTTTTCAATTTGCAAAATATGATTTTTGTTAAAGCGTGTTTTATAGTTTTTTTAAACTATTATATTTTATTATATATAAATTGCGTGTCACGTTGCTTGTCCGCGATGGACACCTGAAACTCACCTACTTAACCGATTTTAATCAAATTTGCACACCGTGTGCAGTTTCATTCAACTGAAAAGATATCCCATCTTTTCAGTGCTTATAATATTATTTTAATTGCGTTATATGGCTACCCGGACGTAGTAGTATTTAATAAAATTACGATAAAACTACGTGTTTTTTTTAGTTATACTTTTGCTTGTGTTCCAGGCCCAGATACCGTGAGAGGGAACGCCACGCGTACACACGCAGCGGACGCATCGTTAAAGGGAGGGGAGTTTTTGTAAGTTTCATAATGATTCTTAATCGTTCAATAATAATTTTTATTTATTTATCATACTGTTAAATGATTTTAATTGGATATTAAAGTTAATTTTTAATTATTAAGATTTTTTTTAATCCGAATGTATTTTGACTGATGTGGTTTAGACTTTAGACTGATTACAAATATGAAGTGGTGTCATTTTAACTACACTTTTCCCACAATATTAGGATTTAGGATAACATATAAAATTAGGCTATCGTTTGTCCCTTTCTTATTATAATTAAATATTGAATTAATTGTAAACTTACTGGGCTCCAAGTCTGCAAAAAATGCTTCATTTGTGCCGAAATGGTTTGACAGATTGTAGTGTGTTATATATGTGTGTGATTAATGGTGTTCCATTGACACAAAAGAATCCAATCAAATCGCAACTAAATTGCCATGAAAAATTTATGATATTCTCTTTGGCAACACCGAGAATTGTCTCACCGAGACACCATGGCAAATATTATTATATATATTGTTTTGAATTATAATCGTGTGTCATTTTAGCAAAATGGCAGACGTGGCACTTTATTTTAGTGCGGCAATGTTGCATATTTTGTCAGATATGTCCTATACGCTAAGACCCCACTGTGTCCTGTGGAGCCGCTGTTTAATTCCGGGTCTCGATTCGTTTAGACTTGGTCCGCAGCTTTAACCTATACACTCGAAAATGGTCGATACAATACTAAATAATACAATAATTATTTATTTATGCATTGACCGTGCTGATAATGTGTGTGTGTGTGTGCGTGTGTGTGCGCAGCGCTACCGCACGCCGTCCCGCTCGCGCTCGCGCTCGCGCTCGGTGACGCCGCCGCACTGGCGCCAGGCGCAGCGACGCATCGTCAAGCTCGCCGACGTCGAGGTGATGACGCCTCCTATTTACATTACATAATTAGTTTAAGCAATCAATCAATCGATCGATCGATCAAACAATTAATCGATCGATCGATACATAAAGCAATCAATCGATCGATTGATCAATCAATCAGTCTATCGATCGATACATAAAGCAATCAATCGATCGATTGATCAATCAATCAATCTATCGATTTATACTTAAGCAATCAATCGATCGATTGATCAATCAATCAGTCTGTCGATCGATCAATCGAGCAATAAATCAATCGATCGATCAAACCATCAATCGATCGATCGATAGAGCAATCAAACTATAAAACAAGCAATCATTCTATAGATCATGCAATCGATCTATCACTAAATCAAGCAGTCCAACGACAAAACAAGCAATCGACAGATCAAGCCATATATCGAACGATTAATAATGTAAACTTTTTCATTGTGTCTGTCAGTAATTTCGGGCTGATTATTAATGAATGTTCATTATTTGTAAAAAGAAATTAAATTTGTAATCAATAAATTTGAATATATTTATTTAATTTCAGCGTGTCGAAGCGGAGCGAGAGCATGAAGCTCCTAAAAAAATTGTGGAGAAACAAACTACTCGCAGTAAGTACATAAGTACATACTTACATTTGCTGGTAATAATCTTTTTTGGCGATATTTCTGTTAATTTACGCCCGGATCCGTCCGGATATCAAGATTCCTGTATATAAAATTTCATCAAAATCCGTTAAGCAGTTTCAACGTGATTGGCGGACAAACATCCAAACAAAGAAACTATCAAATTTACAATATTATTGTGATAAGTGTGAAACATAGAAAGGTGGGGGTTATTACGAATTTGACGCCTGCGAAACCGCGGGCACAAGCTAGTATGAAACGTATGTATGTATGTATGTTTTGTTGTCAGGAGCATCTCGCACGCCGCCGCCGCGCCCGGCCGCGGAGAGAGAGGACGGGGAGTGCGACGACTCCGTCTTAGGTGAGATCGAATTATTTTGTGTATTTTCATATGTTACTTGTGTTTATTTCATTCTATTCAATGAATAATTCTCAGTTAAGATACAGATGTTGCATTTTATAACGTGTCGAAACTCGTTGAGCTATCGAATTCTATAAATTTTGAGTTGCCTGGAAGAGATCACTTCTGAGTGACAAGGCCGCCCAACAAATTGTATACTTTTTCCTTTTTTTTATCTCGTTATTAATATGTTTTTTTTAAGTTTCCTGTTTACAATTTTTGTTATTTATATATTTATATATTACCGCCTTCTATGATTAATTGTTTTTCTAGAATTTAAATTATATTATAGAAAGCGGCTTGTGTCTGTCAGTCGTTTGATTTGTTTGTGCATACCGCAGAGCCAGCTCGCGATGGACGCGTCGATTACAACGCGTTGGACTTCGAAGAGGACGTGGAGCAAGAGGGTGAGAGATTTGCATAAAATGCTTCTTTCTATGAGTTAGTTTTTTCAATTGTTTGTAAAAAAAACGTTATGTGTTTGTCAATACATTTTATTGAATAACATACTTATTTATTATATTTATCTATTATAAGTGAGTCTAACTAAAATAAATATAAAAAAAAGGGTTAAAAGTTATAAAATATAAGGTATAGTTTAATAATATAATTATGTAGTTAAAAACATTAAGACGTATAATAACACATTTGGGCGCCGAAACGCGCACTTTTTAAAATTAAATTAGCTCTTATACTTAAGTTGTTAAAATAGAAATAGTGTTTAAAGCAAAAGTAAAAATAATTTCAACCGACTACAGTCGATATTATACATCCTGAATTTACAAAAATCATTATAATTTTTTTTTAGAAGAGGGTGAGGTTCCGCACAAGAAGGTGGAGAGGCGCGAGCCCCGCGCTGAGAACAAAGCCGACATACTGGCTCGCGCGCTCGGCGTTAATCCCAAACATGAACTGTTCAGGTGGGCTACATATATCTATATCTTGGTTTTTCATATAAAAATCCATGTATTAAATTTTTATTTTCCCTGTAGATATGAACATTTTGAAATATGTATTTGAAGGCGTTATTTATACCCTTCATTTTTATCGAATCACTTCTGCCTCTGATCTTTTTTGTTTCCATTTTGATTTTAAACTCATAAGATATTAAAACTTATATGAAATTGTTTGCTTAATTACATTTCAGGGAACCGCATCATAAATACTATATTAAAAAGTTTCAATGTGCTTATAATAATATGTACACACATACAAAACAGGGACTCGAAGAAGGGTCAGCGTGAGTTCCGGCGCCGCGAGGGCCCCGCGTCCACGGTCGCGTTCGCAGCGCCCAAGCTGCCCTCCGCAGTGGCCGCAGTGGCCGCAGCGCCCGCAGCGTCCGCAGCGCTCGGCGTCGCAGCAAATGCTGAGAGAGACCCGCCGAAGAACAAGGACGAGTACGATCCGTTCAGTTTGCTGAGAAGCACGTTTAGCAGGAACAAGGAGCATGGGTAAGTTTGTGAACTTAATGTAGGTAGTTAACAGTATTCACTTGTCAGTAATTGCTGATAACACACACTCGTATATATTTTTTTACAGCGGCAGAAGGGATGAAGCCGCAGACAGTCGCCGTGAAATGGAAAGGCAGAGAGATGATAAGTATAGTAAAAGGGACAAGTACAGGAGCGAAAGAGACCGCTCGTACCAAAGAGACGAGCGTAAAGAGGATAGAGATACCCGTAGGAAAGATAGAACCCAAGAAAGGTCGGCCGACAGAGAACCGGCTAACAAAGATGACGATGAAATCAAAGAGAAAGATAAACAAGATGATATCGCTGTAAAAATCATAAAAGCGCCAGAAGATAAAGATAAAAGCGAGAGTGCAGACGAAGGGAAGGGAAAAGAAAAGGAGAAGGAGAAGCAAAAAGACAAGGCCGCCGAGAGAATAAGATACAGCCGGTCGAGAGACAGGTCCGTAGAGCGCGACCGGTCCAAGGATAAGTCCGTTGATAGACATAGGAAAGAGAAGCGCGAAAAGGAGGATAAGAGAGACAGATCTACAGATAGAGAAAGATTGAGACACGAGAAGAGGGACAGATCGTCCGACAGGAATAGAAATGAGAAGAGAGATAGGTCAGTGGAGAGAGACAGACGCGAAAGATCGAGCGAACGCAAGCGGGACAGATCCCGGGATAGGCGTGACCGATCTAAAGATAGAGATGGGAAGAGGGAGAGATCTAAGGAAAGGGTACGTGACAGGTCTAAGGAAAGGTCCAGGGACAGGCGCTCGGAGAAAAGGGAGAGAGAATCAAGCCGGGATAAGTCGCGTGAGCGATCTGATAAGAAAGATAAAGGCGCGGATAAAAGGTTTGTTGAATTATTTGTATTTCATTAATTAATTTAAATTTCACCGTCGCAAATTTTTATAAATAAAAATATACTCAACTGAAAAAAACACTGAACTTTATTAAAATCTTATTTCATATATAACATTTAATATTCACATGATATCTTAGAAGTACATTAATACATATAATATTTCATTTAAGCAGATCAAAATCACCGGAAGTAGAAAAGAAAACTCCAGCCGCAGAAACGCAGGAGAAAGATGATGATGAGAAAAAGAAAGTAAGTCAACTTTTTATATAGATATAGTTTAATTTCGACCAAAATCAGTCAAATTAAAACGATACCACAAAATAAGGAAGAACGCGGGTTCGAATACCGCCTCATTATGGGGACTATTCTATTATTATAAATTTATTTAAATGTTTTTATTTATGCCATAAGCGGCCAACTGAGCTGGTGGTTCGTCTGATGGTAAACGATGCGCTACCCGTATTTAAGGAAAGGGATAAGGGAGGAATTGACGATGAGTAAGGAAAAGGAAATGGGCCTCCAGGGCTCCCCCAATCACCGTACGCAACACAATGGCATGTCACTGTGCCGAAGCGGGCTCGAGTCCCTTTAAATACATTAATATTTCAGGAGGAAGAAAGGAACGAAGCGCGCAAAGAGCTGATGGAAATAGTGCGCCTTATAAAGTCTAGACAACGAGACAGGGAAAGCAAGGCGGCAGGTATGTACCTTATATATTAGACATTTACAATAAGTTATGAAATTACTTTAAAATGACCACACTCCAGAATGAATTTTTACAAATGGTGTTTCCATATCAGAAAATTATTTATTTAAAATTATTTTTGGATAGGGATAATTGTCAAAAAATTAATAATGATATATTATAATTAAATTAACTAGTGCCCCGCTGCTTTACCCACGTAGTACCCGATGATATATAGCCTAAAGCCTTCCTCAATAAATGAGCTACCTGTTCCTGATTAGCGTGTTTAACAAACTCTTCAGCTTTATAATATTAGCATAGATGGATTTTATGCTTATACTTTAATAATTATTTTTTTTTATTTGATTATTTAATAATTTTAAATACCAGAGTGTATTTTAATGTTTATGCATCTATCAAGTTGTGACTTAGGAAGCTGTGTACAACTTTTAATCCGAATATTAGCGCATACTTAACTTAACATAGCTTAACCTAAACTTGGGTTAGTCAAGTATGTAATCGAGGATATTTCCAGAAGCGAAAAAGAAGAAGCCAGAGTCGTCAGGTGACTCTTCGTCAGAGGAAGAGAGATCTAAGAAGAGAAGGTCTTCGGATAGAGACAGGAAGAGAAGTAGGAGCAGGTGTGTTTTGAGACTTTTCACTTGAACATTGGAGATATAAATTAAATTATAGTTATTGTTATTTAATTCATATTATAGTTGAATACATATAGGCTCAGATACTACCTTCACAGTCCGTCAGAAGTTATTTTGTCTTGAAAATTATTATTTCTTATTTGTATAATGGTCATTAAATAATTCAACCCATTAAAAAGATCTTCTCTCAATGTACTTTTTAAGATATATGTGCAATTTAAATGACATATTATTTGAAAGTTGAAGTTTACGTTTTAAATGCATTTATGTATTTCAAAGGTCTCGAAAGAGCAGCGAGCGTGGAAGCCGACGGTCCCGCTCTCCGCGGAGACATCGCCGACGACGGTCTTCTGAACGTTAAACCAAATGAATTATCATTTATAGTCACCTACCATCAAAACACCTCACTTGTAGTCTCTTACCATCACTCGCAGTCAATTAACATCATCTACCATCACTTACCATCACATCTGGTCACTTAGCAACACATATGGTCACTTACCATCACATATGGTCACTTAGCAACACATATGGTCACTTACCATCACATATGGTCACTTAGCAACACATATGGTCACTTACCATCACTTGTTGTCTCTTACCATCAAATACCATCACATGAAGTTGACGATAGAATAATTATTTTTCCATTTCTGCCATAAAGTAACGCCACCTAACATCGTACAGCAAAACTGAATAGTGTGAAATCTCCATCCCAAATAGCACTTAATAAACCGTCTCTCACAAACATAATTTTCTCATAGTCATTGACGGATAAGTTTATCACCTCAGAAGATCACCGATATCATGTATATCATTATCATTCACTTACCATTATAATGTTTTTACGATATCACCGTTCACCATATTCTAAAAATATTATAAATACAAACTTTATGAAGACTATCTTGGAATATTTGCTACTCCTAAACTGCCTAGCCGATGTTTTACCAGTTTGATAGGGCATTAAACTCAGCCCGGATTAGGGTAAAGGGGATTTGCATTGTAAATTCTTACACAATATTTGTATAACCCTAGTTAGGTAGAATAATTAGGTTTTAAATATACCTAAGTCTTATAATTAAGGAAATAGTAGGTAGACTTTTAAATTATAAATAATTTACATTTCTTTCTATTGGAACTTTTCGGCTTTTTTCAAGTTGAGTTAATTTGTTTTTATCTAATATATAAAATTCTCGTGTCACAGTTTTCGTTGCCATACTCCTCCGAAACGGCTTGACCGATTCTTATGAAATTTTGTGTGCATATCGGGTATGTTTGAGAATCGGCTAACATCTATTTTTCATACCTCTAAATGATCAGAGTAAGGCAGAACAGCGTTTGCCGGGTGCAGCTAGTTTTTAATAAAATTGTCATCTCTTTACAATAAAATGGTATAAAAATTTCGTGTGTATCCGCTTTATTTGGTATTTGATATTTTGTAATTTTAGGGTGTTATTTTTAATCTAATTAAATTCTAAGCCGAAGTGTTTGTTTCATTTAATTTAAATTTATTTACATTTTAATTTATATACATTTTACTTCCTTTCGTACATGCTTTTATATGTAAGTGAAATATGACAGAGAATCACCTCAGAACGGCTGAACTCGTCTCTCATTTGTTTTCATAGATGCTTGGTGTTATTCCAAGCCCACTTACAAAAATTTTCTCTCTGTTTATTCTGCTTAATATTTGAAATTGCTAATGCTGAATCGATTTTAATGGGATATCAAAGGGTTGATAAGGCGAAATACAAAAACACTCTTCTGCTTTAAATATTCGTATAGGCTTATATAAACTTGTTTGGAGTGTATGTATATGTATACATAATTATTTAGTTTTGCTTGGTTCGAGTCAAACAGGCGTTTTATATAGTATTATTTTATCTGTGGTTTTATTAAGGTTTTGGCCTCCATAATAAATCAAGATATATGTACAAACTAAACTAATACATAAAGCTGAAGTTTCTTAGTTTGCTTGAAAGCGCTAATCTCACGACCCTACGGGAACGGGAAGTATGCGGGAAAAACCCTATTTTTCCTTTGCCTACGCGGGTAAAGCTGCGTGCTGAAAGCTAGTGTTCCAGGATATATTTAACATTTTTAGTAGGCATTGTCATCTTAAATATTGCACTGCATATAAGTATTTTTTTTAATTACTTTATCAAAACAATTCATACTAATATAAACTTGAAGAGTATGTTTGTTTGAATGCAATAATCTTAGGAACTACTGGTCCGTTTGAAAAATTTATTCAGTGTTACATAGCTTATTTATTGAGGAAGGCTATAGGCTATATATGTACCACGGGCGAAGCCGGGGCGGACCGCTAATAATAAATAATCGCCTGAAGTTCTATCTTAAAGACTGTGTCCGGCCTTGCAATGTTTCTGGCGACGTGGTAAGTTGTGGGATCATATGGTTGAAGCTACGTATCACCTAAGGTCAGCTGAGGCACCTCCATCTACTGTTATATACTAAAACGATAACCCAGTTCTTCAAGTATATGTTATTATATTATGATTTTGGGATGGGATAATATGAATAGAAGATTTATAGCCGCTTTATGCTTCTCAAATTTAATAACTTGGCATATGAAAATTATATGTAAATACAATACTAGCTGTACGCCACGGGTCCGCCTTGGTCATTTATCGTAATTGAAATAATGTAAACTATACTATCTTTTAAGTTGGATCAAACTGCACGTGATGTGAAAATTTTATTAAAATCAGTTGAGTAGTTAGGGGTCCAACGAGGACAAACATCGTAACACGTAATTAATGTCTACTAAAGATTTAGTGGCATAATCCTACTATCCTACTAATCCTACTAATATTATAAATACGAAAGTTTGTAAGGATGTGTGTATGTTTGTTACTCTTTCACGCAAAAACTACTGAACCGACTGCAACGAAATTTGGTATGTAGATAGCTGGACAACTGGAATAACACAGGCAACTTTTTATCCCGACATTCTTACGGGTTTTAGACTCACGCGAGTGAAACCGCGGGGCGCAGCTAGTAACTAATAAGTCTTTAAAAGTTTTCGTGTTCTTAACACGAGTAATTATAATAATTATTTTCAACACCTACGATATATTATTACAGAATTAACTCTTACTGGATACTGTTATTTAAAACTTTTTTAGCATTATTGTTTGCAATGGCATTAGCGATAATGATTGGTTAACCACAAAATTATAGCGGAAATAGTTAAATTATCTGCAAAATTACACGTTTAATGGTACGCAACACATAGTATTTTCCGTGTTTTGTCCAATTTACACGCTATATTACAATGTATTAAAATTAAAAACTAGTTGTTAGCCGCGGGTTGCCTTGGTATAAAAAAACTGTATGATAAATCACAACGACAAAGAAGTTTCTTATGTTTATTGTAAATATTAATTAACGTTAATTGATTTTCGGGATATTAATTATAATGGAGATAATTTAACAATTTCCGATATAGTTTCAAATACCTACTGTTTTTCCTACGAGAAAATGCGCGAAACACAGTCTCTAACAATGTTTTTTTATTGTTTATCACGACTTAAACCCTTTAGTATCTGTTAGATATTAATACACGGGTATATTAAGTACGAAAAATAACGTTTTTACTGCTATACTTAGGTATATATCCCAATTAGTTGGGAAACCCTGGGGAAGAAGGTCGAAGAAATTGAAAAACCTGGTGGGATATTGAAAATGTAAATGGATACTCCCATTTCGATATCTAGTCATCAAATGAGCTGCCTACGAAGTGAATCCATTCGCGATTTGTGCGAATTTACACTTTCATAATAAACAAATAAAAACATTTCATTCTTCAATTGATTTCGATAAGAAGTTTCATCACCATAGAAACTTGGGAAGATAAGAATCTTTTTTTGTCTTATAAAACTATTCGTATTGATTGGAGTTGATAAAGATGTTATAAAATATAATTATTATTAAATACATTTTTTATGTTAAATTAATTTACACTAATTTAGTCAGTGATGCCACCATTTACATTATAATACAAACATAATAATACATATTTCGCTAAATTAAATTTATTTGAAAACATAAACATACACATGAACAAAATTTTAGGATATTTTTTATTTCATCAAATATATAAAATATATCCATCATGTTGTTTCTGATATAATGTTGCCGTTAGATTGTAAAAATGGTAAGCTTATAGACTAACTCGCGAGATTACAAACTGTCGAAAAATTATAATCTGTATCATTTGCAACGTAACGCAACATTTCTAGTTAGAATTTAATGCGAATTCATCAGCAATGTATTAAACCAAGAGCTTACTTTTCTCAAACGTCCTGCAGGTTGCGAGTTGACTGAGCTGGGCGAAGCTGAGCTATATCTATGTAGTTTTTCAACAAACCTTACCTATCCTAAGCCTGAATAACCGAAGTCCGGTGGCTGAGGTTAGGTTTATTGCTACATATTGCCAATTTAGCAATGTAACAGTTTAACATCTATATATTACTAACTGCGCCCCGCGAATTCACCAGCGTAAGTCCGTATCCCGTAGGAATATCAGGATAAAAAGTTGCCTATATGTTATACCACTTATCCAGATACGTACCAAATTTCATTGCAGTTGATTCAGTAGTTTTTGCGTGAGAGAGCAACAAACACACACACATTCTTACAAACCTTCGCATTTATAATATTAGTAGGATAATCTTTTGAAAAATAATTCGTTAAATTATAAGTAGTTTGTGAGTACATTACTTCGACAGACTGTAATCTAAAGGTGTTTACAATTTAACGATGATATACACAACTACACTACGCATAATAACGTACTTTTAATTAATGTAAGAAACAACGTGATTTCTTGTTTTTCAAAAGAAATGTTAGCAGATTATTGAAAGATTATAATAACACGATGGTATCTAAGTTTATAATTTAGACATTAAATATTTAAAAAAACATTTCGTAAATAACGTAATTAACATATTTTATTAGTTTTTGAATATAAAAATATACAACATGTTTCTCTTATTATAGCAAAGACGTTGTATAATGCACTGTTTTTTAATTCAGTTTCGTGAACTTGTTTATTTAATTTGTAGTATTATGTTATCTGTGGTTAGGTATGCTATCTTATTTTGAATCTCCGCTAAATCGAATACGCGTAATTTTATGGTCCATTCGATTTTCAAAATTAAAAAAGAAAAACTAAAGTAATAACAGGAACATATAACGTGCAATTGAGGGGCAAACTGCACGTTATATGTTCTAGGAGGTTATGTTATAGGAGGCCTGTGTCCCAGCAGTGGGAACATATATAGGCTGATGATGATGAACGTGCAATTTTATTAACACTTATAACATATTTCATATAATACAAGCGAGACGCCCCGGCTTCGCCCGGGCACAATATATATGATATACATCTTGCTCTTGAATCACTCTATCTATTAAAAAAACCTCATCAAAATCTGTTGCGTAATTTATAGATCTAAAAATACAGACACAGAGAATTTAAGCATAAAGACAGACAGCGGAAAGCGTCAAGCGAAAAAAAATTGTTTTATACTATTTGATTGTATGAGATTCTCATAATAGAGTCAGAATAGAGTTTATGAATTATAAATACTAAGTAGATTATATTTAACAAATTGTATTGTTTCGTCGAAAATTCGAAGAAAATATAACGGCTACTTGCTACTTCATTATTTAAAGAGCAACTACAGAGTTCGTTGCCGGCTCTTCTGTAGTTTCTGTAGTTGCTGTAGAAACTGCCTTCCGAACCGGTGGTAAATGTTATAACTGTGTAATATGACGATTCAAAAGTACTTCTACAAGAAGTCTGGTTGAATGAATAAATGTTTAAGTTTACACTAGCTACCTACTACCCTACAAATCCAGTGCCATTCAAGTACCAACACACTCCTACCACAGATAATACAATATACTCGTATCCAATACATTTGTTTACAAATACAATTAACATCGAATAATCAATGTGTATACGATATATCGGCGCTACGTCACAATATTATCCAACCGCTATTAAAGATGTTACGAAATCCCCAAATATATGAATATTCAACATTAAACATTGGAATCGGTCCAAGCCCTCATCTCCAATATTACAAGTATCTGCTCTCTGGACGCCGTCCAACGCCCGCGTAACTATCTCCCTCTCGAGAAAACCTGGGCTTGCCAGCTCGCTAAATTTACCCGAAGTATAAGAGATTATAGTATTTTCTCGTGTTTGATTTTCAATGCGATTTATTCGTTGTATTATTTATCGTAAAACAAGTAATATAAAAAATATGCTTGAAAATAAAACATGCAAAAACTCTTTTTATTATAATATTACCGATCTTTGATGTGAATAAAATTTTTATTAAATTGAACTATTTATAGTGGGTCAACATCGAGTCTTAAAGAGTGGCTTATATACAAACATACAAGTTAAGCTATGCGTGTTGAAAAAAATACATATTCAGAGTTAGTCAACTATCTATAGAACTTATACTATCGAGGATACGACGAATACAATAACAAAATTATAAAAATTCATATTACGTTTTGTTATTTATTACGAACATTGCCTATTTGTTAATAAATTTTACTAAAATAATAGAGTATAATAAAATATAATGTTTAATTACAGCAGAACTCAAAATATGAAACCACAATTTATGTTTATAATAATCGCTAAATGTGACATCACAACTGGCAGCACCAGAAATTGCCTAGCGATGCGCTCAGTGCAACCACTGACCTACCTCTACCCACTCCGAGTTGCAACGCGAGTTTCGTTTCCTCTCCACAGCCCCCACTGCGGTTTGCGACACGCTCGCAATGTTTACTTACGCACAATCATTAATTTTAATATTGCATGTCAATTTATTTGCGCCGCCATCTTGAAGTTAAAAACATGAAAAGCAAATTGGCGCTAATTCGGCCTCCATGTTGAAACGTTTTTTGTTTTTTTTTATAAAATGTAACAGTCTATCTATATATATAAAATTCTCGTGTCACAGTTTTCGTTGCCATACTCCTCCGAAACGGCTGGACTGATTCTTATGAAATTTTGTGTGCATATCGGGTAGGCCTGAGAATCGGCCAACATCTATTTTTCATACCCCTAAATGATAAGAGTAAGGCAGAACAGCGTTTGCCGGGTTCAGCTAGTGATAATTTAAAATGATTGAAAAATCATTGAATAGCACGACGCAAATAAAATTAATTGCATATTTTGAATTAAATTATCATTAATAAATAACAAAATCCAGAGTTTATCCTTATAAAATGTTTATAATATTTACAATATGAATAAAGATTACATTATCATAAATATTTTATTATGTAGAATATTTATCATACAATCGAACTACATATACAAACAACATTCGGATTACTAGCTTTACAGATCAGGGTCTCCTTGGGAAAAAACCTATACACTAAATGAAACTTCCTCTAAAATAATTGAGTATAAAATAATTTTTTTTTTGTGAATTCATGTTGAAATTTTAATATATATTTAAACTTCCATTTAAATGACAAAAGAGTTCACGGAGAGAGATTTAAAATAAAATAATTAGCGTTACGTAAATAAAGGCCAACGTAATTATTTGTCATTAAAATTGCTGTAGGTTATGTTTTATCTTAGTACTTAGGTTTATAATTAGTAATATATTATGTAGAGCCGCAGGCGTGTCGGACAAAACGAAGTCTTCTAAATTATACGTCATTAATTTACATTTTTCTTTATACCACACGTATTGTAAAAAAAACATTAAAATGTAACATCTAATTATAATACTACATATCATGTCATTATAATTGTGTAGGGAAATCTGATACTTATTTGTAAACAAATTTCTAACGTTTTAGTTATTTTTTAACCAATTTTGAGTAGTAACTATGGATATTCTATTGTAATTTATGTTTTAAAATAATTATATGACCTCAAAAGTATCGAATCGGTAAGTACGTCATTAAAAAAGGGAAATAGTTCATAGCGGAAACATAATTAATATCATTTGACAAACAATGATTCAACGGAGACAAGCAATAAAACTCGATACTCGAATAGTGTACTATTGTGTTGTTGAAAAAAAAAAATCAAAACACGCGTTACTACGCGTACGCACGTAACTCGACGAAGTAAGCGATTCAGCGAACTTTTGTAACAAACTTTATCGTTCAACTTCCACGTCCAATGCCGTCTATCAGCACGAAACACGTAAATTATATTAAGAGAAGTGTCAATGTAACTGGTGAAATAGTTTGGATGCAGCGCGCGTGCTAGAAGCGGAAGTATGATGCGATTATCGATTCGCTTATGACAGAAATGAGAAAACGCGTTGAATGGACAGGATTGTAGCGGGGTCGGGGGGCGGGGGACCGCGGACATGCTGATGTGAC
>NC_052104.1:8990550-9016462 GCF_012273895.1 Zerene cesonia | reverse complement strand
TAATAAATAGCATATTGAAATATACAATTTATACAACATAATTTTGAAACATGTTAAAGTAAGACGTTAACTGTAGAATTTGTTTGACGAAATTAAATACAGTTAGGAATACATTTTTTTATTTAACTGAATTTAGACTAGTCGAAATTATATTCGTATTCTCTCACAGACTCTATAACTCTATTTAAATAAGAATTTACTAAGACTGCATGATAGAGCGATATTTGATGTGTAGCGGTCATAAATTGTAGAGTCGATAGTCGGGTTCGACTACGTTCATCGACTAGCGCGCACACACGCCTAGCCGCGGGACCGCGTCAGTGCGCCGCAGACAGCGGGCTGCGCCGTTCGTGTCCACGCAGCCCGCTTTGACGAAATCGTGTTTAGTGCAAATGATTTTGTTTTTATGGCGCTCATATTACTACAAGTGTTGGTGTTGGGTGTGATCGCGGCTGCCGTCGACGGTGGGTTGTGTTTAATTGTTATTGCGTATACCACGTGGTAGCCCGGGCAGTGTTTACGGCGCTGGACGCATGCGCCTACCTTGTTTGCGTCTTCAGGTCATACACCGGCTTAGCCGAAAGCCTGTATACATACCTTGCAGCCAAGTAAGTCCTGCAGTGCGGCCGATGCAGCGGCCGGCCTTCCGCAGCGCAAGCGACAACATAACTGGTAAAGATATCGAACGAGATTCAAAATAAACGCATTAATTGAAACATTAGTCAAACATTCGAACACATACATATTCAATGAAACAAGTCTATAGGTATAAAATTAAAATGTAACGCAATCAAAACATGAATTAGGGTGTCCTTGGAGTCACGGGTCGAGTGGAGTCGACTACTCGCTAGTTGAGAATTCATGAGATTGAATACTATAAAATATATAAGCACGCACACATTCGCGACACTTGTTTTTCCGTCTGTCGACGCTAAACATGGAAAATACTTGAATAAAAACGTTCCCAGACTATTACGCAATTTGTAACGGTAAGACAACATTTCTACGTGAATTTTTGTTTTTAATCGACCGAACAAATTGTTAATTCTCCAAGACAATAGTAGGTATGTTTGGAAAACGTGAGTTTTGTACAGGTGAATATGTAATTATGGCGTATTTGTGGATTGCTATCGTAATAACTTCATTTCGCTACAAATTTGTAGCGCTATAGAGGTATTTGTGTCGATCAAAGGCACGAATTAAATGATAATAAATCTTATTCATCGTGTCTAGATGTTACGCAGATAGAAAATTAAGATACGAATATCGTCTGAATTAAGTAAATTACAGTTATAAATGATATTTGATTCGAATTGCGCGATAAATTTTACGAAATTGTTGTTATTTTAGGGGAGATGTAACTCGGTCACCTTGCTTTTATTGCCAATAAATTGTAGAACGTATTTGTTTTCGCTAATATGGTCTCCGTTAACGGCGAAACTATTTGTTGAATGAGTTATTGTTCCCTATAATAAGTTGTTTATGTAACTGTATCAAATAGCTTGTAACTTGTGCGAGAGCTTTGCTAGAGCCGATATAACAACTTTATATAATTATACGGAGTGTATGTAATATATTCTAAGGCATTTATGCTTTACTGTGCCTTAAATCCCTCAATTAATATTACTTTGTACAGAACAAAAATTAATAAGGCTTGGCGCCAAAATACTCTTACTAAAATTATTATTGACATAGACACTTATAAACTTTTCTAATCAGATTAATAAAATTATTAATTATTTAAAAATGGAATTTAATTAAGAACAACATACTTAAAAGCATTAAACTTATAATACAGTTCATTTATTTATTACATAAATATTTCCTAATTTGTGTTTATCTTTAGTTGATGCCTCAAATAATGTTTGCTGTGACAGTCAGGCTTAAGGTTTAGATTTCCCAATGGATAAAACATAATGCCAGAATAATTTGGAGAACTAAGGAAACTTCGGATTATGTCTGTCAAAAAGTCTCTAGATTTACCCATTAATATTGATGTGACTGTAACGAGGATCCTCCTTTTTTCAGGCTGGTTTAAAGCCACTTCGATAAAAGATGAGCTTAAAATAATTATCGTTTTGCGAGCAGAGCCGTGAGCAAGAGCTAGTATGATACACAATCAATTTTCGTAGGGATCCGATGAATCCGAAGATAGACATCTGGCACACCCCACTAAGGGGAAAAGGGAATTTACTTTTTCTTTGGCCCCGGGCATCTAATCCCTTGCCATTTAACAAACAAGATACCTTTGTATTGAATGAATATATCAAATATACCTGTATTTGTTTACTAAAACGCTACGAAAATTTGTAAAAGTGATGTTAAAGGGGATTTGATTATTCGAACGTAATGAATAAAAGTAAATTCCATAAAGGATCCCATAGACACGTCACAGATTCTACTATTTTAGTATCTTTTCTCTATGGAATTATATACCAGTAGGTGAGTAGGTTACATCCTTCTACAAATACAGATGGATTACATTTTACTAGCATTCCACGCGCTGCTTCGCCTGCGAATGCAGAGGTTGGAAGAAAGCTAGTCCCAGAGTTTCACACGCATAGTTTCCGTTCCTGGAAGATTTCCGTAAGAATAGCTATTCCATATGTTTTATCCGGTTTCATACTACCTATGTGCCGAATTTCAACCAAATCGGTTTATAAAATTAGCAGCGATTTAGGATTTTTCTCTAGAATTGGGTCCAAAGTTATCTTGGTCGAGCTAACATTAACATAGATTAAATTATAATTTAATCTGATAATTACTCCATTAGATACCATCGTGTCCAACGGTTGTGAATGCGAGGCAGGGATTCCTCCGTTTGACTCCTGGTAGATACTTAGCTTGATATCCACAAGTGGACAAAATTTAAAAAGTTCGTTCATTACTCCATAACCATGTTCATAATACCTATGTACCTACTCGTGCTTATCCATACTTCCTTACTAATATTATGAATGCGATGCGTCTTACGTCCACGCCGCAACGGAGACAGGCTAGAGCGATATAGGCTACTTTTTATCGCGATGAAATATCTCATACCCACGGGAATATCCTTAACCCTTTGACTACGCGGATCGTGCCGTGCCTCTAGCCTCCATATACCTATTTTCGCTTTTATAATATCAATAAAGAAAGTAAAGTAACTATAGGGATTCTATGATAAGAGCTTTCTCGTACAAACACACGGTCAAGGAGAAAAGTTGGAGTTATAATAAACTAGCGGTCCGTCCCTGCTTCGACCGTGGTACATATATTTTTATCCTATAGCACTCAGGGATCACGTATGTGGAATAATTTTTGACATCGGTCGAATAGTTCCTGAGATTCATTCAAATATATCTATATGTACTTATGTATAAAAATTTCGTGCCACTATGCTAGTTACTATACTCCTCCGAAACGCTGAACCGATTATTGTGAAATTTTTTGTGCATATCAGGTAGGTTTAAAAATCGGCCATCATCTGTTTTCAGTCTTCTAAATGTAGAATAGATTTTGCCGGGTCAGATAGGATATATAGATATTAAAAGTGGGATAGCATTCTTCAATCTGTAAGTATGTAATATTTAGTATCAATCGTACTTTCTATTGCGTAACGAATGCGTTCCACAAAACATCGGATCCGATATTTCCTGTCATCGATTCCGCAGACACCCCCGCGTGGAGCCACCCTTGACATTCGCGAGTTGCCAAGGTCATTGGGGGCTTCCGACTGTTTGTGAGGAGTTCCCTAGTCGGTGGTACAGTCAGTACGTAGTGTTATTTGCGAACTTTGCTGCGTAGTTTATGATTGAGGGATTAGCTGTCTTGCTTACTCTCTGGTGATCATTGAAACGGCTGACCGGCTAAATTCTAAGCGGAATTTGTAAAAGTCAACCGACATTTCAATAACGAGGGAGGTTCTCAATTCGCCTTTTTCCTATGGCTTAACTCTGTGGGATTTCTATCGATTGATGTGATTCTTGTTTTGTTTGATATCAAATTTTTCCTATTTTAGAATTTAGTGGCCGGTGACTTTTCCTGAATAAAATAATTCAGGAAATTCTTAAAAAAGTGACCTAATCACTGCTAAGTAGTATTTTATTTAAGAACTAGCGGTCCGCCCCAGTTTCTCTCGTATTTTTCTCTCAATACGAACCTTCTTTTGTGCCTCAACAAAAGAGTTATCCGAATTTGTCGAGCCCATCGTGAGATTTACGCTTAATAAAATATTTGATGATTCATTTTTAAATATATATATATAGAAGATATAATGTATGTCGATTTAGTATATTATGACAATCATGTTCGCTACAAAAATGACGCACTATTTTTATTGGAGAGTCCAACTTGTTTTAATTTTAAACAATTTTTTTGCGATATCTGCTATTTACTTCTCATTATAAATGCAATTATAAAAATAAAAGCAGACTACACGTAAGATTAATGCAACCATTGTGCTAAAAATAGTTTTTCGCAAATTAAACACAAGTGAAAATGGTTATTTTAATACAATAAACCTGTAAATAATTAAATTACACTTCATTATATCAAACAATGAGAGAAACTATCGAATGTAGAACAAGAAATTTTATAAATGCTATATTTTTATAAAATAATAAAAAATAAAATAAATTCGTTTTGATATTAGTCTATGCTTGTTATTTATGCGTTTTATCATAAAATAATTTAATCGTTTATATTATGCCATACAGTTACACATACACACATTTGTTTAAGTGCTTTACAGACTAGTTCGCGCGCCCTGACTCCGACCAGTATGGACAATCCCAGGTGGTGACTTTTTTAAGTTAATAATGGTATTTCATAAAAGTATGTACTGCGGGCTGATAAATGGAAAATTTCATACAGATAAAACAATTTCGTTGAACCACAGATTACAAAAAATACGATACGAAGTTTTCGTTAGGATCATAAACTGCTGAGTCAACATTTAGTTTTCTATTATTTATAAATAAATATTGTATCATTTGGTTTCCCGGGCTGGGCGTGAAGCCAACTTGATATTTGAAATTGTCATAATAGTATAGAAATGATTTGAGTGATGAGGCCTTGTTAGGAACTTGCCAGAGTCATTTGCAGCGTCGTAACGACCGAGGCTCGTAAATCTCGCTTCCATGACGTTTATTATTATATATATTCACTATTGAGCGAAATTACCAAATATTCACATACTCTTATAACATACTAGGTGCGCCCCTCGGTTTCACCCGCATAAGTCCGCATCCCGTAGGAATATCGGGATAAAAAGTTACCTATATGTTATTCCAGTTGTTCAGCTATCTGCGTACTAAATTTCATTGCAATCGGTTCAGTAGTTTTTGCGTGAAAGAGCAACATGTAGTATGTTACCATTTATATCTAAATATAATGTCTAAATCGCTTCAACCGTACCATAATTAATAAAAAATATTCAATACTTCACCGGTACTTAACGCTTGTACCATATGTAATTTCACTTTATTTATGTCCTACTATTATTATAAACACGAAAGTATAGATGGATGGATGTATGGATGACTCTTTCACGTGTAAACAGAATTTCAATAATTGGAATGGATGGGAATAGCTGCTGCGATATACGCTCGATTAATAAAACACTTCTAGGAATCTGAAATATGAACATTTAATACAGCACTATTGTGATTTGTTTCTTTAGCTATTAGGATTAATGAAGTGTGCTTTAATTGTTCCGGGAAGTACGAAACGAGTAAGAATCGTGCTCTTAAATCTATATCGCTTTGTTGTCAGATTTGTCGATTCTGTAGTGATGTTGTTTAACTATTACGTTGAACGGTTAAGTAGTTTTTTTTAAATAATTCTCAATTGATATGAACTAAAACTTTCTATGCATGTAACATCATTCATGGCCAGTTGAATGGGTATACTTATTTCATAGATATCGTCTTATTTTTCCTAGCCTGTGTGTTATTTTTTTAATATTATCGGTAGGTAGACTACGATCCCGCTCGATGGGATCATGGGTAGTGGCGATGTGATCTACTTAGGTGTAGGTCTGCCTATTCACAGTGGCTTTGAGAGGACCAGGTGTATGACTCAGGAAAATGCCTGGTAGGGATGGAATTCCATTCCTCAGCTGTTTTAATTATGAAGAAAGACTTCTAATAGGCGCGGTATCCATAATGAAAGGATGGAATCCTTCACTACGTAGTTGAGCCTACATGCTACATAGGTTCTCTACATTAAACCTGAAAGCATGACTCTCCTATATCCATCCAAGTAATAATATTCAGTTAGGTATAGACTCTTTAATAATAATTTAGACTCTATGGTCTCAATAACCTTAACAATTCATAAATTTAGAACTCACATGGACATTAAAACGTGGTTAGACAACTTAGCCATTATTGTGTGCGCAATTCGGGGCACAAACGGGTTGTTTTGGGACCCTCAGGAAGGGATCGTGAGTGCTGGTGGCCGGAGTTACAGCGTTTGCACGACTGCGCAAACAGAGTATTGTTAGCCGATTGTAGTTGAAGAATTTGTTACTCCGGGACATCAATTGTTTGTTGTAAGTTGTTAACTGAGTTAATAATAACTGGATTATATCATGTAGATAATTAGTGCAAATGCTATAGCTAAAACGAGGCAACCTTTCGGCAATGGACAAAACACATTAACACAAATTTAGTGACTAGTTACTAGAATCAAGTCTATTAGATATTAATTTATCTACTGATTTGGATATATTTAAGTTACATTTCAATAATAATAACTAACTTGATTTTATGCTGTTATTGCTAATTAAAAAAAAAATATAACGTTAAAGTACAGACAACAATGAGTGCTGTAGTATTTTTTTAATCAAAAAGATAAAGGGGGGTGATAAAATGAGAGTTCACACGCTTCTAGTTGAGTTTCTTTTTAAATTTCATAATACGATGTAGGTATGCTTTTTTATTTTTAAAATATTCGAATTAAAGTCGAAATATTTGTGTCTATTTACAGAATATAAAAGAAATGCTAACTTAATAATTTAAACTGTTTATTGAAATTTCTATGTAGTGTTTTATGAATATTGTTCATAACTAAAACCGTTTCTCTATATTAGTTTTGTACAATAAAGAGTACCTATATAATGTAATCAATAGGTAAGTATAAAAATCGCTTCCACTTTACTGAATATAATCTCGCTTGCACTGTAGCCACGCCCACTGAAGCCAGGTCGCGGTACCTGACCTTCCTCAAGCTCTTCACCCCCGGCCCTATTACACTGCTATTGACCAGGGTCAAAGGGAAACGAAAATGCTTATAATTTAAGTCCCGCGACCCCTTCTGGGGTATAGGGCAGAGTTAAATGCGCATTCGTATGAATATGGTTAGATGGAATGGTCAATGTCTGCGTCATTTGTGGGGTGATAAGTGTATGAGCGTTGTAATTTTGCAGTCCTGGTGTCGATTCCCGGTGGAGGACAAAAAAGATCGATTCGGGCTAACCTTCTTGTTCGTAAAGAAAATCGATCAGAGAAACAGACGCGTATTGCAAACGTCCCAAACCTCGCAAGGGGACATGGCGTTTCCCTTCGGATGGATGACATGCATTGTCACTTATCTGGGTTTCGATACCGAATTCTAATCCGTGATGTCTAGATAACATGACGTTTTCGAATGCATAGAAACTTTTGTTCGCTTTCGCTTTCTTCTTTCTTTCTCTTTCTACACATTGAAATAAAGAAGCAATGTACATCGAACTATAAAATATGAAGACTGTGAATTAAGATCTAATATCAAAACCGTCTGTGAGAGACCCAACAAGGAACTCTGTGGTTGCTCAAAGAAAATGTATTATTTCTGTTGAGATCTTAGAACCGATTGATAAAACAAAACCAGAATATTTTACGACTTCGGTTACTGAATAAAAATATTTACAGCAATAAAATACAGTATTTCCAGCTGGTAACGAGCATTTAGAATGGATTATTGTTTCGTTTGGCTTGGGTTATTGAATTTTTATACGTTTTTCTTTATTATTGACGTATCGTTACGCCCCGAGTTTGCCCATGTTACATATATATAGCCTATACTCTATAGGATTCAAGGGTTGCGCACATACCAATCGGAATTTTTGAATCCGATATTCAACACGTTCAAACAAACAAACTATTCAGCTTTATATTAATAAGTTTAGATTTACAGATCCGTCTAATTTGCCTCGTATTTGTTGCTACTAAAGTTCTGCTTCTATTCAGTGTATAATGGAATAAATCTATGAAAGTAGAATACTACTAGTTGCCTAAGTTGATATCCTGTCGTTACTACGTTAGTCATGATCCCGGGAGACCTTCAAGGCTACCGTTCCTCCCTCCATTAAAAATAGCTAAGAAGTTAAAAGCAAATCAAGATAACAACTTTACGAAAACCGGTCGATCGAATCACAAATAGATCATATTATATATACGTTTCTGAATATCTAAATAATAAACACCTCTCACTCCACCATTAGTACTTCCTACTAATCCTACTAATATTATAAATGCGAAAGTTTGTAAGGATGTGTGTGTTTGTTGCTCTTTCACGCAAAAACTACTCAACCGATTGCAATGAAATTTGGTACGTACACAGCTGGACTACTGGAATAACATATAGGCAACCTTTTATTCCGATATTTCTACGGGATACGGACTTACGCGGGTGAAACCGCGGGGCGCAGCTAGTATTCTATAAAAATATTAGGGGACAGGATTATATATTGATATCTCTACAAGTACCCACTGTAAGAGATACCAAATTTAAAACTTAAGAGTCTACGCCAGAGACTAAGGAACCGTCCTTGAGGCCGGTTCGCGCTTAGCCGGTTGGAAAGAGACGCAATCACTAAGCACGATGAAATGCGACCGTAAATTAATAATGGCGAAATTCAAATCAGGTATATTTGTGTGGTTCATTGAATTATACGAACGAGTTTCGTGTATTATGGGCTCCAAGGTCGGCCCAGCACGCTCGCGTTTCCTATCTGTCGATAGGGATTAGGGATGCGCGAGGATCGATGGTGGTGTACCGGTGGTGTACCGTGATCGGCGGATGGCCTGTTGTAAGTTGGGAGATGGAGTCTCAGGAAGTTCGTAATAATTATAATCGATGAAGTGAACATTTTACTTAGTTTTTTTTATTATTCTTCGTTTATTTGGAATACTTAAGTAGTTGAGAATAACAAATGCAATTTTTGAAGTTTTGTATTCAATTGTTGACTTTCACACAAAATATCGTTTGTAAGACTGTGTACACATTAATGTGATTTTTAATTTATTCAAGTGGTTCTGGTCGACGGCTATTATTATAAGAAGAAATATACTTTGAACTAAATTCATATAGTAATTAGGCCATATTTTATTTTACACTCGTACACGATACAACACACAGATAAAAGAAAAATAATGCTACAGTCCAAGTTCCTATCACTGTTGGATTGATATTTAATCACGATCGAATAAAATCGACCAAAGGGGGATGTGGGAGTGGGTGAGGTACATAGAAATCAGTTTTTCTCAATTTCCGGTCTACTAAAAAACTACTTATAACTTCCACTAATTCCTACTGACGAATATTTATAACTTAACTAGTTACTACTGACAAGCATTGTCACACAATTACAATATTCATAATTTATCCTGCTAGACAGAAAGCTTTCAAGGTTACCCATATTTTGATTCTGAGATGCAGGTAATATTCTAGTGGAGAAGGCAGATCATTGTTGTGAATTCAATAAATTTTTATTTTTTTTGAAGCCTGGTATTTAATAAAACCCAGTCAGATGTTTATTTAATTTTTAACGATTTGCTTTGATATGACGTTACCTATTATTAAGTACTATTAAGCATTATTATGTACTAGGATACTTATAAATAGGACTGAAGTGCTGAACGACATCTCGTAAAAGTGTAATGTTGGAGTGGTAACTCATTCAAATGCAGTATAACCACGATTTTATATCTAAATAAAATATTTTATGATCGATTCTCTGTATAGATATTTGATTGGCGAGCCAATAAAACTTCTCTAATCACTGAAGAAAGTTCAGTTAAGTATTATTATTTATAGTGTTTGTGTGTATCTGAGTGTTCCTTTATAGGTATAGTGAGGATGAACTGATTTTAGTGGGATTTTTATCGGTGATATTATCTGTTGTGAGTTGTTATTGCTGTTTGGTGAAAAAATTAGTTTTCGTCGAAAATATTGACTCTCTAGAACTAGTGTCCATTTCCCAGGCAAAATTGTAATTTACTGTTGTTTTTTGTTGTTTTGTTTCTGCCTCTTTATATATCACCGATTCTTTATACAACTATATATATATCTTTATACTTAACTATATATATAACTATATATTTTATCTTTAACTATATATTATCTATATATCTTTATACTAACTTAAATTGTGTTGGGCATTATATTTTTAAGGTCCAACACATTTATAGGGTTGTATCTTAATTTCTGTTCGGAGCTCATCACTAACGAACGTCGATAATCGATAACGTCTAATCACTAGGCAGCTGTCGGGACCGGATAATCGGATCTGGTCGGACGGCCCTTCCCCTCGCCGACGTGGGAATCGGTGCGAGCCTACTCCAAATTGTCACTTACTTGTCCTTCCTTGTTCTTGACTGACTGTACCAATGGGTCAGTATTTAGAGTGCGGGTAGATCGATACTTGTCTTTGCTTGTATTTTTTATGTTCGTTTGGCTTAGTATTGTAAAGGACTTGAACCTCCAGACGGTCTGTCCATCTTTTCCTTTAATATCACGGGAAAAGTCGTCGTGCCGAAATCTAGTGTATAACACATGTATACAAAACAATATGAACGTTAGTTAAATCGTAGTTTAAAGCCAATAAATTATAATTTCAAAACAACGTTATCAACGTGGCTGTTGGCGGTGTTTAGACGCGGCGGGCGGTAGGGCCCCAGACAACTTTGTGCGCCCAAAGAGTTGGCTGGACGCAGATGTGACAGATCGATTCGCATCATCAACCTGGAACACGGTAGATCTATTTGAAATTTGGGAAAAAAAAGCATGTTAATAGAAGTATATTTAACAACAGAAGCGTTTATAAACACGTACTTATCCATGCTATATATACAAGTAACGAATCCGGCTTCTCCGAGCTCTATTAGGCTGATATCGGCCTCACCAAACAACCGGTTTCAAGTCCAAAATCGCTACAATTGCTAATAAATCGGCACCGTCGGTGCTGTGAGTAAATAAAAAACGTATTCATTGAACGCCGAGTCTCCGTTGCGTAATCTTTGCGCAACGTCACGAAGTTTAATGAAGATTTTTTTTTATGGTACGCACTACTGTAGCGTGATCCGGCGGGTCGATGGAATTCAGACGCTACGCCGGCAGCCGAAGGTCGTTAGTTCGGTGGCGGCTAATGAGGCGCTCTCGGGAGGGACGTACACCTGTCTACTTTAACTCGTAGTGGGTCGATGGTGATGTTTCATACTGATTTCTTGAATTAATACAATTTTTAGCTCTTACCGTGTAAATATTTTAGTCTGATTCATAGCAACGTTGGTGGTTCTCGTATTGGAAAGTATTTGGTTGGAAAATCAACTTTACCCATGTATATATTTATATTGAGAACGTGTGTACATTGTAGTACGTTTACTTACGTTTTTTTACTGCTTTGTACCGATTGTCATTAGAATAGATAATTCATTTCTTTTAAACGTTTTTTATTAAGTCGAGGATTCGTATAATTAACATTCTACTAATACTATGAACGCAAAAGTTGTATGGATGGATATATGGATGTTTGTTACTCTTTCATGCGAAAACAGCATATAGTATCTGTATGAAATTAAAAATCCGTTGCGTAGCTTACATATTTAAGCACACATAGGGACGGACATAGGGACAGAGAAAGCGACCTTGTTTTATACTATGTAGTGATAAAACCTTTGTATAACGTTATTGTGTGCAATATTGATTTGTCAATAAGTTGCGGAAGTGGTAAAAACACAGCGGCAGTTAGAATCGACAGTAACCGAGTTAGCTTGTTTTGATTGATGCGCTCGTGAAAATATGATTTACTATCGCAAAAACGTTCACAATGTACACACGGCTCGCGTAATGCGAGTTATTACAAGGTTAATTTGTTTTACAGTACGTTTGTTTTGCGTTTGTGTGTTTGTAACGCGTGGTGTGTGGAGTTCATTAATGAATGTCGTGCTCGGTTAAGGTTTGCGGAGTCCCGATGATAGATTCATCCGTATGTCTTCGTACGTATACGTACATATAATATCGGGAATGTAAGATCGTCCTGGATGGAGTGTAGTGTTTGTGGATCCGCGCCGGGTCGCCCGTGGTACATGTATAGCTGTAACACGCGACGGCACTCGCGTGGTACGCGTAAAAAGTAGCATGCGTGCTTATCCAGACTATAGTCTATCTCTGTTCAAAATTTAATACAGATACGATATGTTGTTTTCGCGTGAAGTAGTTACAAATTCATATTTGTTATATAGGTAAGATGGTACTGTGTGTTCGGTGAAATAATTTTTGAATACGGTACAGTAATGCGTGAAGTAAAACGGTCATACGGACAAACACTTCAGCTTTATATTATTTAAGGTGCGTTTGATTTGTTATTGATGCTTAGTAAACCTTTACATGTAAATTATTTAAAACATCTTTGAAAGGTTATTTACTACTTCAATTATAATAATTAAATACAAAAAATAAACGAAAGGTAACTCAGAGTAATATACTCTAATTGTAGAACTATTTTAAACTATAAAAAATAATAAGGACGTGAAATTGTCTTGTAATATGAATGGTGCAGTGCAAGCGACGCCGCGTGTAAACGCCTAGCGCTGTAATATTTCACAGGGCTTTCGTTATATCAAAATGTGGTGAAATAACGTGCAATAATAAAGTTTGGAAACAGCTGTCGTCAGTGATCCCAAAAGGTTATATTGGACGGGGGATGCCTTTGCCCTCGCTAGAAGTCTAAGAGGATATCCCTTATGTATTTTGTAAGACATTATTTATTAGGATACAAACCTTGCTACCAGGGTCTTCTCGCTGGATGATATTTTGTATATAGAAACCTTTGTGAAATGTTTTTTTTATAAAAGAGGAAAAGTAAAGCTATTTGTAAAGAGAGCTTTTTCTTCCAGACAACCTTAGATACATAGAGGCATATATAGCATCGTAAGTCTTCGTCTAACAAACATCAATTTATTAACTTAATGGTAGGTAGCATATATAAAAATATCAAATATCTATGGTGTTTATGAAATAATTATCTGCTGAATACGCCTGATTGTAATGATTTGATAGCTGTTTCTATAAGTAATCAGAAATAAGTGTATTTTTATTTATAACAATAAAATAACACATTGAATTACATTAAATCTTGAAAAATCTTTTATTTCTTGTTGAAGTGTCCATGTTAACCATGGAAATTATTCATTTTGTCACAAATCTTAATAAAATATTTTATTATTTACACAGGTTTACTTCAGCCAGTCGCATTAATAAATTAATAAGTATAGTAGACTCTGCCTTGTTAACGTCCCGGAAAATAATATTAATAAACGTAGTGGTTCAAAACAGTTTCAAATTCGGTTAAGTGGTTACTGGTGGTAGTACATACACGTTGACGCCCTCTTATCATATATATGTTTAGCAATATGTATGAATACATAACGGACGGTTTAGTATTATTAATAATTATTAAAAAAAGACTAAATCACCCACTCAAATAAAAAATGAATCATCAAAATCGTTTCACCCATTCGAAAATTCTGATGAAACAAACCCAAATACCTACACCTTTTTTTTTAAAGTCGGTTGAAACGAATACCTATCAACATACCTACACTCAGTACGTAACCTAATGTAGTGATTGGGTAATACGAATGGTAAACAAAACCGTATCTGTTTTTGTTTAAGCAGCGAGCGTGTAAGATTTATTAATACATATCTATAAATAAAGGCGATCGTAAAATTCTTTGGGCCTCAGTTGTAGGTACCATGACGCTCGCTGCGTAGATAGCCGGCTCGGGGATTGTATGCGATGCTTTGGTGACGCGTCGCTTTGTAGGCGACGCTGTATGATCTATGCTTCTATCTACACTAGTATTATACAGAGGAAACTTTTGTATATTTGTATGTTTGTAACGTAACACTAACAAATAAAATAAATTATTTTAACCGACTTCAAAAATGGAGGTTATCAATTCGACTGTATTTTTGCGTTTGTTACCTCACAACTTTTTAGTGGGTGAACCGATTATTATGATTCTTTTTTTATACGAAAGTTGCCATGTGGTCCTATATAAAGTTCGTTCTGATTGTAATAATCTAAAGGCGGTTTTAATTTTTGTTAAAAATAACTGTTTTGTATTACATTTGCCAGAAACGTAAAGTTTAACAGCCGTTAAACAAATTATTATCGAAAAGTACATTTTTATCACAAATACGTTTAGCTCTTGGCAAGTTATAATATCTATAATCTGAGTTAATGGCGCTGTACAAAGTTTTTCCCAACTTTCCCCGGCTTCCCGTAATAGCTGAAGTTAACAGCAAAACACGGATATCAAACTAATATAGGCTGTTATGGATGTCGTTGGGAACTTATGTTAAATGCGTCAAGTTTGTGTCGCTGGTGTAGTGGTTGGCGCGAGAAGGTTCGGTAAACGTAATTTTCTTCTCTGAGTGAGGGAACAGACTGTGCCTGAATGCCTCAGAGCCTCGGAGCACGTGTCTGCGCCCTCTGCGTTCGTGTCGGTCTCCCGCCCCATCGTTCTTTGAGAATGGTGAAATAGGAATCTGTGCTTGCGCACATGCCTTAGTTATCAATACACAGTATAAAACAACGTCGCTTTCTCTCCCTTATGTCCCTTTGTATGCTCAAATCTTTAAAACTACGTTACGGATTTTGAGGAGGTTTTTTTTTTAATAGATAGAGTGATTGAAGAGGAAGGTTTATATATTTAATAACATCTATTAAACTACTCTGAATTAACGCGTGCGAAGCTGCGAGCAATAGCTAGTATTATGTATGCGAAAGCGTGTTTGTTTGTTCTTTCACGATGCAATGGAAGGATTTTATGATTTTTGTGTCTGAAGATAGTTAGAGAGAGACATAGCCTTTTTTACCGCGGTGATACATTTTATGCAGCCCTCTGAATCAATCTAAAGTCTAAATATACAGAATGCAGCATATACCCTTACTAGAATAAGGAGGAACCTATTGGCCTATTGTGCAGTTAGATGACTCCTATTACCCTAATGTTATTCACACAATTTCACTATTTTTGCACATAATAAATACGATAAACTTGACCTCTAATAGAGTAATGGCCTTGCACTAGCAATAAATAATTTTATTGCATTTGCACAAGCTAGGGGAGGGGAACCTTGACTTTGCTTGTTAGTTCTAGCCTAGAGGGTTGTTTTTAATATAATTTTTCTAGGGTTCAAGGGCGTGGAATGATCGATTCGTTCACAATGAGGGCTGTAATTTGCGTAGGGTTGTCAATGGATGAATTATAGTTCACTGTGTGGGCATTGATTGATTTCCTATTGGATTTTTTGTATTGTGCCAGTGAGGTTAGGAAAATTTGTCACTATTGTTGCGAGTGATTGATACTTGTCTGGAAGAACATATGGGCAAATTGGAAAAGATAAGGCGATAATGGGAATTGTAGCATGAACACATTTGTATGGGAAACAGAGTTTGTTATTTGTTAATTTTGATTACAAAGTGATTTGTTTTTTATTTACTTGAGTATATTATATAATTTTTCAAATACTATTATAATAACGCAGGCAGTAAGTCAATACAACTGACGTTCTACTTATATATTATGAAGATACTGCGTTCATCCTCCAATAAATAAAATTAAATATGGAGTTAAAATGATATTTTCGCCTCAATAAACCAAAATTTCTGACTATATTATATCTTAAACGTAAATTAATTCGGATCAAGTTACATATTTTTCACCGAATTATTAATCTTTTACAAAGTGATTTTACACGAAAATTATATTTTTATATAATGTTCAGGTTGGCAACCCTCGGCTAGCGCAAGTGTGAACTAGGGTTGTGTTTGTATGAACAAATAAGCAAGTTACGTAGCTAGTTTTAATTCCGGATGCCTTTGATGTATTTTATCATTACAATTGCTTATGTAACGTGTGAATGTGTAGTTATAAATATATATTATATATGTCGCTGTACTTATCAAACAGTTATTATTGTATTTTGTATGTTAATATTACACGATTCGTGAGAATCTTTCTTATGTTCCTCTCTATCTAATACTTCTAATAGCTAGAGGACAAATCAATAAATAATTTTTAACTAAAACTACTTATAAGAAATTTTACACGGTACACATATAAAAAATTTTAAACTTAAAAATAAATTTGTTCATTAATTTTTTTTTTTGAAAATTCAATCCATCAAGTGGATGCTTTCGGAAAAAAAAAAAGAAAAATGCTACATTTTGTTCAAATATTTGTTAGGAACTGCGATGACAACTTTCCAATATAATATGGAATGCCTAAAAGAGTTCGACGGGCTGGTTGACCATGGGAGAGGCTAGACTCAAATCGGTGTTGTTTTTTTTTCCAGTAATCAATTTCCTGTTTAGCCCGCATTATATCCTGTCTAGCGTTGAGTACTTGCGATAGGGTTGCCGCGTCTCCGTTTCAAAATGTTCATGTATCATGGCAGGTTTCGATCTAACATTAAAAAATCTTAACTATTAAAGTGATGAAATGTTCCTTGTATATAATCCTATGTTATTAAATAGTGCAGAATAAACGCTATTAATTATCTAATTTCGAATGTAGGTGTAACGTACCGATAAAGTTGTTATGTTTGTCTGTCTCTTTCCAGCAAACTAATTGATTTTGTAAGTACACAGATTTTTTTCCTGGAAAAGCATATGCATACTTCTTTTAAGCCGGGTTCCCTGTGTACCCGTGTGGAGCAACAACTTTGCATCTGTCAATTGTATGACAAGGTGCTGACTCCTGTGTACAGTTTCTTAATGAAAATTTTATATTTGGTTGACCATTGGACAGAGGAGATGTTAGGTAATTAATATTTCGTTAGTCATTATTCGGGCTACATTTAACGAGATATTTCGTAGGTACCACGTGCAATGTGACCTAATAGGTATCGAGTGAGTGAGGACAGGAAGTGGTAAAAAAAGGTTTTAGTGCTAATGTTTCATTGATTATGTTATGTTTTTATTTTATTAAGTATTAAGATTACAACGACTTTGTGATTGAAAATTTTATAATTACTTCATATTACCATGTTCATGTATTTAATACTATTTTATTCATTAAACTTTATCTATAATGGAGCGTTGTAGAATAAATCACGTAAAATTATATTATTATCTGTGGCTTAGGTTGATGCTACAGGGCTGGCAACCCTAGCGCGCAACCGCATTTATATATTGTACCGGAAGTATGGCTGGTAAGAAAGCACTTTAGATTATGTTCGTCTATAATTTTTTTTAATAGCCCATAATAATCTACGTGCTGTTACGTGGCACTTTTTTTAATCGATTTTTAAGTACTCTGATAAGTAGAAACAAGACGTTTTTCGGCACGTGGTGTTTTTACAAACTGATAAAATTATTGTGTCAGTGCTGTAGAAGTCTACATTGTCTAAGTGACATGCGCCATTTTCTTTTATTCCAAGTTAAGCCGAGAGGGGACGTCGAGCATATTCTTAATATAAGTAACAGTAATAATCCACTAGGCCTTTTTTTCTTGTTATTTGCGTAGCTAGGTAGCTTGAGCATAAAACTCAGTTTTACTCATTTAAATTATAGTTTTTTTATCTTTCTAAGTAGATTCTTGTTAGCAAGAATTCTCGGTTGATGAATTGATAGAAGTTTCGGTCCGCCCCGGCTTCGCCCGTGGTACATACATAGCCTATAGCCTTCCTCAATAAATGGGCTATCTAATACTGAAAGAATTTTTTGAATCGGACCAGTAGTTCCTGAGATTAGTGCGTGCAAACAAACAAACAAACTCTTCAGCTTTATAATATTAGTATAGATTCCTTTTCCTTACTAATGGTGAAGGTTCTTTTAAGTAGACAAAACGAAACAGGAAAAATTGTTCATTTAAACTAGAACTCGTATGGTAAATGTACAATCGGATTTTCAATTATTTTTACAGTAAACGTTGTGTAGGCTCTGGTATATTACTTGAGTATATAAAAATTCGAACAAAAGCCACTGACACATTCTTTCAAATGCAATTTAGGGATGACCGCGGGCCTGGGGAGTTTTTACGACTTCATTACTTAGAAGACCGTCCAGGGTGGGGGTGAACGCCTGCGGGGCCAGCACACGTATAGAGATTTAATGGTTGGTGACGCATTGGACGTGGCCCAGCGGTTGTACTGAACTCGATGCTATGTGGCTGGAACATTTAAAGACTGATGCCCTCGAAAATATTGGAGATAGGTGTATGGTTTTAGGTAGATACGTTGATGACCTTGTAATAGAAACTTATTGTTCATATTCCTTATTATAATGTTATTCAGTTGGTTGATTTCAAATGCTCACAGCGAATATGGTTATGTGATAACAATTGATTATGGAGCTTGCAATCATAAGGGGCTAGGGTTCGATTCCTGATCCTGGAAAATATAAGGGGCGAATTTTTTACGTTTTTGTTTGAAAACGACAAACACACATCTATCGATATATATCATCATTAAATACAATTCACCCTCGCCAATCCCACTTATAAAATTAGAAGGAAACCATTCCTTTCTCCGTTTCGCTTTTAGATATTTCTATCGCTAATTTTCGCGTAATTGTTGGCATTATACGAATTGATTGAAATTTACCGTTGAATGGATGGGATAATCGAATCAGCTTTGGGACTAAATCAATTATAGACTAGATATATAGGCCTAGATATCTCACGGCCACTTAGTGCAAGGGTATAATTGGGGACTGCTGGGGCTTATTCAAAATCTTCGTTAGACCTAATCGGGTAATTCAATGATCGGTGGGACAAAAAGTTACGGCATATGGAAGTTTTTGTCTCTTCTAAATTTTGGGGAAAGTCGTTTGTAGAATGCCCCTTATATATCGGTATTACTTGGAATTTATGTGTACTTTATTAATATTTATGACAAATTAAAATATTTCCACGAAATTACAATAGTCGTTGTAAGAATGGAAAGTTTTCAAAAGCTTATTTTCAATTGAAATAAATTAGTTTGAGAAAAATTTGAAAGTATTTTTGAAGAATGATTTCTTCGTAAATCTTAATTTGACTAACTCTCCGACTGTAAAGAAAATTATTATTTATTGAAAGTTTTGAATATTCATTGAGAGTATATTGAATAGATGTTTAAGTGAGCTTAAGAATTATCAAAAAGTTTTCGGTAAAAGTGTTAATCTGAACCACATTTACCTGATTATTATTTGTGATTGGAAATATAGATTTGTTTGAATTAGTATTAGTTAAAGATATTTTGTAAGTATTCATACAAAGCGCGACTATACAGAAAACGAGTAAGTAATTAATCGTTTATACCGGAATGTGGTTGAGTTTCTTTGATCCACCGTAACTTTGAACTGAACAGAAATGTATATGTGAATAAAATTTGCGATTAGCATGTTGTACGTAGAACTTATTTTTTGTTCCACAATACAAAACAATATATTTTAAAACATGTTTTACACATTCAAATATATTTTATCAATTATTTGTTAAAGTTAATTTTCTTTAAATAACTTTCTAGATGTAGCCATAATACAGTTATACAAAATTTCGGATACCTTAATTTGGTTCTTTACTAACAATCTTAATTAAAAAAGCGGTGTATAACAAAAAACAAATTAAAAATGACTAAATAGAGATGCTGGAAATTATTCTTATGAATTAGTTCTTAAGTCTTTCAACTTTATCTGATATATTTAAAACTGGCTGTGCTGTGCGGTATCACCCGCGGATGAACCCACGGGCAATAGCGAATATTGATATAGCTCATGCGTTATTCTTATGTATAATCTATATTATTGTAAAGTTTCATTTTAATCCATTCAGTAGTTTTTAAACTGCTCTAGTGAAGTGTAAATTTTTGTATCAATTAGATTAAAGCTTATTATGAGCGTCACGTTCTTGGAAAAGCCTCTGCGACCATAGAATAAATTGAGCCGCTATGATTTATATGTTTACAACTAAGGATATCTATGAAATGCGACGATTATTCAAATACAAGTCGGAATCTACACATGGCGCCGCCACTATACTATGAATTTTAATCACGGCTCGCCCATAATGCCCCTCGTGAATAAATATTTAGCTGCGTAATTACAGGTTTACGTGTCTCGAAATTCACAAGAACCGGCCGGAATGTGCGTCAAAAATTATGGCCCTTCGTACACGCCTAGTTGATTGCCTCCCCCGAAGCGGAGAGACAACGCGAGCACCGAGATGCGATGCTAATTTGTCTATGATTAGTGGATACAAGCAGCCAGTCATTAGGCCGATCCGTTCTCTGAATACTGAAGCCGCGAGAATTAAAGCGTAGCAATCGGCGGAGTTCGGGTTTCCCGCGCGTCGCCAGCGCGCATGGCGGCCCGTCAAAAGGTCGACGAACCCGGGCGAGGTTACAATTTGCTAAATAACACCCGCTCCATTCATAAAACCTTATTTAAATGAATCGTCATAATTATGTTTTTATTTTTGGCCGCGAGTATGAAAATGAGGAAAAAATAACGTTAATTGTTGCTTTTTTGTGCGGCGTACTTGCGAACAATTCTTATTGTTTGATGGTTATGATAAACATTTATGAAATACAAGATTCTCGTAACGATTTAATAGGCAATAAGCTTGTTCTGTCATGGATTATGATTTGAACATATATTGGTTTATTTTGAAAACAAGGAGATTAAAAAAACAATTGTAATTAAATGTTGAGTTACAAAACATTTAATTGTATTTTTATAATTACATAATTAATCACATTTACGTCTGCTTAGTGTAGTACGTAGTAGTGTTGTAGTAAACGTTTATGATAAATAATCACGAATAAATTATTTTTTAATGTTTCATGTAATATGTAAACTGTGTATGTATTAATAACAATTATTTTATATAATATGTATCTTAATTTTACAATGATATACAATAACAAAATACCAGTCAGTAAATTATATGATGTAGGCTCTACTAAATAATATGTATTCTTTAAATATATAACTTTTTTTCAACAAAAAGGTAACCCATGGCCTTGGAGAAAAAAGTACCACTTCAAAGAATTGCGCCAATAGATGAAAAACCCACCCATTTTTGGGAACGTCGCTTTAAAGATTGTTAGGGATGCCCTGCTCTTTCATACAAATAATACTGAACCAATTTGGGTGAAACGACGTCTTATATTTAGCTATTAGCTTCTATCCAGGGTTTGCTGGTACTTGACAACATTTCCTATAGTATTTTCTTGTGTTTGATTTTACGCGAGTATTATACATTTATAGTAGACGGAGAGTCTCCCCGTGACCACGTTCACTGTAAAGTGTTCGAAACGTCGGGTTAATAATATAATGAATAAATCACGTTTAAAATCCGTTAAAAAGTTTTTAATTTCTAAAATCATAACGCTCAACCCAACTACATACGGTATTTGTAAGGATATAAATGTATTTAATTCTGTTAGTAATTTTATCGGTTAGAGCTTTCGTAACGTAGCAGGCAGGTACGATACTCAATCTGCCACCTAGGAAACTGGATCAGTGAAAGTAAGATATATTCGATAATCCTTATCATATGGGTGTAAGGTCCATAATGTAATGAATTGATTTCCGATATCGAATTTATAATTGCTTTCTAGCAACACTGGTAAATGTCTAACTGCGTTCACTTAGTTGCATTGGTTCGACGCGTGCTGTGTAATATCTTTAACCGACTTCAAATAAGTGAGGTTTTCAATTCAACTATTTTTTTGCGTTTGTCACCTCATAACTATGATTATCCTCTTTTTATTTAGTTTAAATTTTGTCGAGTTGTAACAAATTGAAGGAGGTAAAGTTTTTTGTTAAAAATGATTATTAACAATGTATTAAGTACTTAGCCTTAAAAATGCAGTTTAATATTGAATATATTGAAGACTTTTTTAAATTGTCATAGTTACTGAATTTATTTTAACATTGAAAACGTAAAGTTTTATAAACTTACAAGTCAAATAAATTAAGAATTATACTTTGGAACTTGTCCATATTGTAACTGTACTTATATTGTGAAATGGATACTTGCCCCGGCCATGCCTGGGTTGACCCAGGGTTCCCACAGCCGACAGACAAGCACATGGGACAAGTTTCAATGATATTTATTGGTTTAATACTTTCACACAAAGAAGTTTTTATAAAAACGTTACTGTAAGACCCATTTTTTATTTGTATGTATGATACTACGATGCCTGTAACTTTCCATACCAGAACTGTTGATCGCGATTGAATGTATATCCATAGATATACATAGATAGTTGAGACCTTGACTTTTTCATACATAGAAGGATAAAGGCGAACTTTTATCGGTCATCTTGAATATGAAATTTGACGTAATGTGTAGTAAGATTTAACCAGTCGAGCGCTTTCATTTCACGCCCATATTTTGTGGCAGCCGCTACCTTTGACCGATTCTCATCAAACGTATTATTGGGTTTAACCAACCGCACAGAACATGGCTTTAAAAAAAATAGTTTCAGAGCTATAACGGCCACAGATACACAGTGTCATTTATTTACAGTCTGTCATCCTTTTTACATAGATGTGAACCGTCTCGAACTATAAGACTTACAATTAAAACTAACTGAACTCCAAATGGTCCACCCGTTTAGGATTTTCGTCTACGACTAACATAATGTCATTGACTTCTCAATACAATGCGTTTGCAATTGTTTCGTGTGCGAGTTTTTCTTCTAATTTCTATATACTGACGGGTAAATTGCATCTTAAGGGATCCTCAATCTAAGACCAGCCACAGATAACAAATATGGATGTCACAGCAATGCGTAGTATGTATAGCCATAGCTGATAAAGCTTTGTCATTCTGTACTACGTAAATGTGATTTGTTTTTCTGAAATGTATTAAAATTTTACGTTGCAACCAAGTGAGCTAGAATTAAAGATGTGTGATTATCTCACTTCACACTAATATTATAAATGTCAAAGTTTGTTTGTATTGATGTTTGTCTTTCAATCAACCTGAAACTGTTCAACCGATTTTGATGAAATTTGGTATACAGACAATGTATGAGCTGACTTGGGTGATAGGATACTTTTTATCTCGACTAAATGCTCCCTTGGGATAAAACAGGAATCTTGATATCCAACATACTACTACACTACGTTTTAATCAAGGATTTTTTTTCTGGTTGTTTGTTGTCAGTTCCCATATTGTGCTATGCAATTAAAATAGCTATATCATTAAATAAATAAATAAATTAAAGGAAACATTTCGAACCCAGAGACGTTTCGATTAATCTCTTTTAACGTACCCAATTGACTTTCAGACAAGATAAATTGAAAAAAAGTAGAAAATTCGAAGAAATTTCGTCATGTTTGCTTCGGGTCAGGGAACTTTATTAAAAGCAAAATGGATGTGAACGGACCAACAACGAGCGAAACTTCCGAGAAATTGGACAATGCAGTTCTACTATCGAAGATTAGATTGAAGTTCCTGCATTAGTGGGAAGTACGGAGTCATGCAGAACCAATTATATTGAGAGTCGTCCATGCAGTTGATGTCTTTGATGCTGGCGGAATTCTAGTATTGCGTCTTTGGATTTTGTGTTGGTTCGTCCACACCATTTAAATTGACCCTTTTTAATAAGAACGGAAACGATTCCGGCTCAGTGGTTAGTAGGGTTTGGTTTCCTCAAGCGTTGAAGAGATAAAAAATCATACATCAGAATGGAGTATCGCGTATTTTGTTAATGAATGCGAAACGTTTTTTAGATTCTGCCCGCAGCCGTATTTGCGTGAAAGAGAAACCAACATTCTTGCGCCAAACTTTCGCATCATGGGACATAGCAGTAAGATTAAAAATCGATTATAAAACTAATAAACATTCACCATGTCTTTGCAACTATGCATTAATTAATTATTAAACTTTTAAATCCCCTAACGTGTCGTTCGAAACGTCGTTAATTTGATAAATTATCAGATATGAAACTCGGAAATGCGGAACCATTAGTGTTATTTGAACATTCTAGTGTTTTTTTATATCTATTTGCAAAGGTATTATTAACATAATAAAGTGGACATTTTTCAAATAACTATGACACTTACGTAAGTCTCCGGAGTATGTAATACTTATTAGAATACTTGTAGTGTGGAGGAAAAATTTCAACCCCACGGTTATTTATTAATTATGAATAAAAAGACAATGCACCTGGTGACAATGCCTTTAGTGCACTAGGGCATTGAATGCCATGCCTAGATCGCCATGCGTGAAATAATATAAGTGTTATTCATTATAGTGCAGGCTCTAATTACTAGGTGTCTTTTTGTTTCGATGTTATCTCCGCCCATCCCCCTAGTATTATATAGACTGTACTGTTTTGTCACTAAGATTTAATCTAGCGTTTTAAATTAAAGTTTTATGTAACAATGTGTTCTATTATGCTTGTGTAAATTAAGCTTGGCTGAAATATATATTACGCTATTTGAAAGCTTTCGGTAGTTCGATATATAAGACTTAACAACAAAAAGCTCATGTGATTTTTGTAGAAATGAACACACCTAAAACATTAGTATCATAGTTTTATGTTTATCTATTTATGAATAAAAGGAACAAATCTAAAACAAAACAACTCCGCGTCTATCCACCACATTTAAAAATTTATAACTATATCGTTCAAAAAAATCACATCAGCGAGTCATAAAATGCCAAATGATACAACCTATTAAATTTAACCGAACGACCCTCAAGTGCATTCACCCTAGATAGGCTTTGCATGGCGCTGCGCCGGCGCAGGTATTTCCGGAGCGGCGGGGGCGGGGCGGGCGCGGGGCGCGGGCGGGGGGGCGGCGCGCGAGGGGCGAGGGGCGTGGGAGCTTAGCGGAATGCCGATACATCGGTATGCAACGGCCGGGTTAGGCGCGCAACTGTTTGTGGTCGGTGGTTAGGCCATGGTTGTTACTATTATTGCATTTTTAGGAATTTATATAGAAATTAGTCCATGCGTTTGTTATTAAGACGTGTTATCTAGGCGTTAGCGCTTGCAGCATTATTATATGCATGCTATTGTATGCGAAGTTGTTGTCTGATAGATAAGTTCCGAGATTTCCGGTCAGTTTAAAAAAATGTAGATGATGATTCATACAATTCTACGAGATCCTTTTTATGGTATTGAACTCAATATCTTCTTGACATCAAACGAAATGCGCAAAAAAAACGGTTAATTCTTATAATCTTCATTCTATATTATTTACTAATTGTCCCAGTGCACCATTCGGTTTTGAGACGTTTTAAATTACTCTAAAGTCTAAACCCATCACTATTAATTTTGCTTATCTTTATGTGAAATAACTTGAACGTTATTAAAATAAAAAATAATCTAACTCTTTCATATTAACATATGAAGATGGAAGAGTACTCCTTAATATATGAAATAGTTAAGAACTATAAAGAAAATTGCGATAACTGAGTAGTATAAAATTTGGCACTCTCACAGACGAAAGGCTAAATAATGGAATAAAAATATGTTAAAATGCATAAAAAGTACATTTAATATATAAATTATAAATACATTGCACACACTACCATACATTTGACACACATGCATACCTATATTATACTCTCGAATATCTATATATATAAAATTCTCGTGTCACAGTTTTCGTTGCCATACTCCTCCGAAACGGCTTGACCGATTCCTC